>NW_007413619.1:0-600 GCF_000475195.1 Diaphorina citri
GAGAGAGAGAGAGAGAGAGAGAGAGAGAGAGAGAGAGTAGGGAAAGGGAAAAGAAAGAGACAGAAAGGGAGGATAGAAATAGAAACAGAGAAGACGTAAGGAGAAGAGGTGAGAGAAGAAATGGGAGAAATAAGAGAAATTGAAAGGCAGTGAAGGAGAGGAAGTAATTGAAAATCGAAGATTTCGAATAACCTTTTAGTGCGAAAAAAGATAAAAATGAATGTGCGAAAAACTGTATTCTTCAATTTCTTCATTGGGTAATTCCATGTTTTATTTCGACGTTATTAGACGGAGACGGACCCCCGAGAGCAAGTCATATAGAATCCAATTTGGTGAGTCAAAGTCTTATTGGAGTTGAAATAAACTGATACCTACTACTGATAGCGAGATTAGTAAGCTTTAATGTCTTTGTAATCCACTCCAAAGATCATCACTACGTACCTACATAAAAGCCAACACTACATAATATCAAGACCTACCTAAGAGGCTAAGAGCCAACACTATCAAATTCAAAGACATGACTGTAATCTATTCGTGAAATACATACAACAATCCATTTCAAAGACAATCTATAATCCATTTCAAATTCAGATCAACAAC
>NW_007413620.1:0-600 GCF_000475195.1 Diaphorina citri
CATTGTGATGTCATGTCGTCTAATTTATGAGACAGAGCTGGGCAAAGTACCTTCTTCAGCCCTCTTCTTTACTTTTGCCCATTGCTATGTGTACTCTTCTTTCATGTTCTTTTCTAGGAAGGTAGGTATATCTTTTGGATCTAAGTTCGTAATGTCTTTATTTTGATTGTCCTTGTTTAGTTTATCTACACAGGTAATTACGAGTATGTTCAGTTCAAGTCTTTCATCTTTAACGAATCATTTTAAGTAAGTAGGTACCTAAATATGACACTGTGATAATCAATTTCATTCCATCACTCTGTTCTCAGTAATGGAAATTTTTAAATGATGAAATAACATTCTAAACGTACATAGATCCTCATGAAGACAATTTGACGGAAAACTATGACAAGAAAGTTAACAATGCTAAATGCTGTGCTTAGTTGCTTACGCAGAAGCCCAAATATGTAGATAGCATCTGACATGGAAATTTTTAAGGAAATAAATAATGAGGTACCTAGGTATAGGTGGTGACTAATAAATTACTAGCAGTCTTCCCACGTAAACCTAAAAGTAGATACTTCTACAAAAATAGATTATTTTATTTATAGTAGAAGTTAG
>NW_007413621.1:0-600 GCF_000475195.1 Diaphorina citri
ATGACCTGGGTACCACTTTAGGCTCGTCCCCTCTAAGAAAATATAAAAAATAACTTCCTAAATAGCCTACTTACTCATGGGAATTTTCACTCTTTTTCTTCCCTAAACAAAAGAAGGGGCTTATTATTTTTTCCCAGAAAACGCGGAAATTTTAATAGGGCAATTTTCCCTCTGGATGTGTTTCCTTTTTGGAAAGGTCATCATCATCAGTCAACACTCAACATGATAATGAACTTTTTTTTTATCTTCATTAGGTAGGTCGAAAAAGAGGCTTAAAAAAAGAAGAAATAGATAGGTAAACTGCAAGATATTATGTAGGTATACCTAGGTAGATAGCTTATCTGGGGTAAAATAAAAAAATATCTCCGAAATAAACAGAAGAAAAATGAGAGCACCTCAGGAAACTCCCTTACCTACTTTTCTGGACTTTAGCCACAAAAAAAAAGAGCCAAAAACTACCTTCTCATATGGTTACCTAGCAGTAGGTAAGTAAGTAGATGTACTCTTCAAGTCTTCACACATGAACAGAGTTAAAAACTTAATTCAGAACAAGAGAGAAATAACTGTAGTATTACACATCCACTATGTTAACATCAAAAT
>NW_007413622.1:0-600 GCF_000475195.1 Diaphorina citri
TTTCAATCCTTTACTTTTCTCTAGGATTGGCATTATTTCTCTTAGTCACCATTAGTAATGCTCTTGATGAACTTACTGCGGACTGTGCTAAGTTCAAGGTTGGTGTAATATGTAGGGGCACCAATAAATTTTCACCGGAACCAAATTTTCTCTTTGCATTTGTTTTGCGGTCTGATTTCTCATACACATTGCTCATTTGCATAGAATTGTCTACACACTGGTTGTTTACAGCTATATTGGGAGTTCCATGAGTGATTTCATCATTCTTTTGTCCGTTGGGGTCGAAAATATTGGAATTGTTTGTCTCTTGACTTTGTTAAGTCCAAACACACTTCACACGACTTGAATTCAAGTGTGTGATGATACTTTGATTATTGGGGATTAAAGCGAAGTTTAGACCAAATCCTGGGCTATCACTTTCCCACCACTTAGCATCTCTGAGGGAGCAAATATTTTCCCATCACTAATAGATATACCTACCTATCAAATATCATTTATTTTGTCTGGATCCTTAAAAAGTTCAAGCTAATAGGTACTTTCCCATCCCTCGAGATCACGTTGTTTACCTACTCAGTCTACTCACACATAGTCGACGGCTGT
>NW_007413623.1:0-600 GCF_000475195.1 Diaphorina citri
AAGAAAAATTCCGTTGGTCCTCATTTTTCCTGCTCTATGACTTTGACACATCACCCAAGTAAGCGCAACTGATCTATTAAATAAGAGTAAGTATGTACCTAAGTATTGTTTGTGAACGTTGATAATATGCATCTTCGGGGATACGGCGTTTGGGATGCAGGATCTGGAACGTTAAGATTTCGAATCTCCGAAACTCAAGGAGAATGTAGGGGCATTTGTTCAATATTGATTTTTGCACAATACCATGGCATTATCATAACGGAAACACGACGGAAATTTTCTGACAATGCGATGGGGGATTTTCAGTACAACTTTCAAAGGATATCTTTTTGATATTTTTTAAGCACTCGTCTTATGGCACACAGATATGATGTCAGATCTACGCACATTTAACACTCTTGCGAAAGCGTGTTGCTGTAAGGATATCTTTGTGATATTTTTTAAGCACTCGTCTTATGGCACACAGATATGATGTCAGATCTACGCACATTTAACACTCTTGCGAAAGCGTGTTGCTGTTCACGTGATTCAGGAAGAGTTGCAGTCATGAGGAAACAAATATTCTCAGTGCTAATCATTTCATAATGTATTAACAGTTCT
>NW_007413624.1:0-600 GCF_000475195.1 Diaphorina citri
CCCCCCCCTCCCCAAACAAAAAAACTATCTTTTTCATCACATAAAAAAAAGAACAAATAAGTAAGTACCAATGAGCAATGAGGTAATTTTAAATAAAAACATCCTTGTACCTCTCCTTGGGTAAAACTGCTTTACCCAAGGATAGGTACTAAATTACAAACTAATCCGTTTTTGAATCCGTGTTACTAAAAATCACATGCTAAGAGGCTGAAAAAATACCTACTTGACTCGCGGGTTTTTGTGTTTTTCGTACGTACCTACCTATCTTTTTAAACTTTTTTTTTGTAATTTTTTCTGTTTATTAGTCAGTTCCCGTATTTTCCATAGATTTGGAAAAAAACCGGAACAAAGGTGTGTTCCGGCGGAACATTTGATTTTTGACAAAAATACGGACTGTTCTGGGAAATAACGTACGGTTGGCAACCCTATTTACGGGTCAAAGACCCCTAAAAGACATCTTTTAGATGAATTACAACTTACTTGGTTAAATGAATGACTTGGTACCCTCTAAGGGTACCCTCAGGTACCCTCTAAGGGTACCCTCAAACAAACCTCGGGGGCAAAATGTACAAAATAACACGTGATCTGATTCACTTCACA
>NW_007413625.1:0-600 GCF_000475195.1 Diaphorina citri
CTTGTTCTTGGAATTTTTCAATTCTAATAAAAGATCCACAAAAACTTGAGGATCGATTGATGACTCATGTTTAGCCACCAAGGGACAAATGCTTTCCAATTCACTTGAATTAACACATAACTTTTTATCATTGTTAATATCATGGGACGGGGGGGACCTGGCGTGTGCACGCTTCTTACTTTTCTCTTGCTGAGAGTTAGTGTCAATGACCATGTCAATAGTATTGTCAGGGGTGACACTAGGTGACGGAACAGGGATGGGGTGAACATCAACATCAGTGATGGTGCTATCAGATTCCGAAGAAGAAATAACAGAAGGAGAGGGTGTGACCTCGACAGAAGAAGACGGAGGGGGAATAACCACGACCGAAGAAGACGGAGAGGGAATATCCCCGATTGGAGAAGACTGAGGGGGAATGACCTCAGTTGAAGAAAACGAACCAACAGATACATTGCCCACAGGAGGAGAAGAAGGGAATGCGACTTCGTTGAGTGGAGTGGGCTCAGTAACACGGGTGCGGCTCCCAAAAGCTGGAAGGAAAGTACTTGTAATATCGGCAGGAGGAGGAGGTTTGAACTGGGATTGACTGGCTGTTTCAGC
>NW_007413626.1:0-600 GCF_000475195.1 Diaphorina citri
ATTTGATTATTTTCTCTTGGTGTGTTCCAGGTAAGGTCTCTTCACTTGTTAGAAGTTCATTGTATCTAGGTACGAGTATCTACGAATTGGTATGATCTATATAACTAACTAGTGGTTGACCCGTCCTTTGTACGGGACCACCACACACACACAAACGCATCCCCACACACACACCACACCCATCACACACATCCCATCACACCACACCCATCACACACCCACCACCACACAATATTAACTGTTAAATTTGTGAAGAAGGAAAGGAGGGAGAGGGAAGGAAAGAAGAGGAGGGAAGGGGAGACGAGAGAACAAAACAGAGGGGACTGAGAGTGAAGAAGAGAAGAGGAAAAGGAAAAAAAAGGAGGAGAGAGAAGTTAAAGAAAGAGGAAGAGAGGGGAAGAAAATGAAAGACGGATGAGGAGAGAGAGAGAGAAGGAAGAGAATTAAAACAATGAGAAAAGAGGGAGAGAAGGAAAGGGAGGAGGGAGTTGGCTACTGAGGGGGTGAAGGGATGGATGAGAAGAAAAGTAGAGAAAAGGAAAGAATAAAAAAAGGGAAAGAAGCGAGAAAAAGTGGGGGTAAGAGGGAATGTTTTTTTTT
>NW_007413627.1:0-600 GCF_000475195.1 Diaphorina citri
ACTTACACATTACAAAATAGTCCCGAAAGTGAAGAGAGAAGGAAGACAGGATAGGAGCAAGCCATCAGTTCCAAGAACGAACCTCATCCCTTTATTTCCTTCAGGATAAAATACGCTCCGGATGGGAATCGAACCCGCGAAATAGCGCTTGCAAGGCAGTCAGTTCTAGACGTCTTAGGATTACATTACCAATGACCAAACAAAACCTATAGCTATGTAGGTAACAAAATTTAATACCCAAGTAATTTGGTGCTCCATGGCCATAGAGAATAGAAGGAAGAAGGATATTGTATGTTTTTTGTAGGGTATAGTTCTTAAAACAAAGACGTCGAAAAAAGTATCAGATTCTTATCTTCTTTGTGCAAAATCATGGCTTTTTGGTTCATATTCATATCACACCCAAACTTTATTGACAGAAGGGTAATTTATTGCTATGATTAAAATCTGATTTAATTAGGTAGATTGGTAGGACTATACTGTTATAACTCTTTCAATTGAATAAATAAATGACTTGAAAAACTAAAATAAAATAAATATACCTAGGTACCTATACGTAAAAAAAAACAATATTCTCACGGTTTCTTATTAATTAGAACTGTT
>NW_007413628.1:0-600 GCF_000475195.1 Diaphorina citri
CTAGCAGAAAGTTTGCTTTAAACTACATGAATAACTTGATATAACATGTGACTACCTCTTCGGACCTACCCACACATATGTAAGCGGTAAACCACATTGGATTGCTCTCATCTTATTCACAATCCTTATTGGAAACTTGAAATCCGTTTTATTTGTCATAAGGATGAAAGATTCGTCCGTTCTAACACACCTGTACAACTCAGGTAACTGGTACCCTCGGCACGACACTTAAAAGTCCAAAGTGTGTAGGAATTAATGTTCATCCAATGGGATTAAGCAATCAGATTGTGATTTTTTGAATTTAAAGAAGAGATCACAGATGACCAATCAGTTAAATATTTTTTTAACAATTTTAAGGTCCTAACATGGTCGACCGGCCGTCGAATGTTTGGACTTTAGGAGTATTCCGGACTTTACCTATATTGTTCGAGAATTTAAAACATAGGTACCCAAGTCCTACTTCTCCACTGATTTCATGTTGACCAATATATTTTATTTCCACCACCTGGAACGTGGGGATGTAAGAGGCCATGTTGGTACATACGGTACCTATTGTCACACATTTTGTTTTGAATTCCCCCTTTACCCACACACGTAAGT
>NW_007413629.1:0-600 GCF_000475195.1 Diaphorina citri
CTTTTCCTTTAGGAAACATTTTAGGACCTTTTTTAGTTAAGAATTAGATACCTACCTAGTTAGAGAATAGAGAGAAATAGGTAGAAATTGATGTTTCAACTTTTAAAAATATAATGAAATCATGACAATGTTATAGAAATATACCTACATACCTACTTGTTTAAAATATTTTTAAACGACTTTTGTGCTGTAAAAAGAAATAAAATATTAAGTGTAAACTGTAAAATTAAGAGAAGTGTTTTTATTTATTCCATATTTTCTTACTTTTTAAAATAATTATTATTACATATTTTTAACTCCGGGAAGACACAGCAAAAATCACAGCCCGCCCATCCGACTCTAATGAGAAGTAGAATTTATCTGGTGCGATTTTTAAAACAGTTGCAAGAACAACAAATTGAATCTGTCAGTCTTAAAAGAATGAAAGGAGTGTGACTCTGTTATCATACCGGCTGAACACTACTGTCCTTAATTCGGAGGGAACTTTATGATTTTTAAAACAGTTGCAAGAACAACAAATTCAATCTGTCAGTCTTAAAAGAATGAAAGGAGTGTGACTCTGTTATCATACCGGCTGAACACTACTGTCCTTAATTCGGA
>NW_007413630.1:0-600 GCF_000475195.1 Diaphorina citri
TCCGCCACAGGGCTCCTCAGCTTTCGTTCCTCGTTCTTTGTCAAGGCAAAGGTTTGGATTTTTTCGTACGCTTTGTTCGGGATTTCGACTTTGAGTTTGGGCTTTATGTTTTCGTAAAACCCGACAGGCGTTTTGGGTCGATTGTCGATATGTTTTCGGATGACCGGGGGTTCGTTTACCTCTTGGAGGGTAGGTTGAGGCTTGGTGTCTTTTCGAATAGTACAGTTTTCCAGAAGGTTGTCATAAGGAGAGAGACATTTTGTCTCAGGTTCATTTGGCTTTTCATTGTGATCATCATAGTCGATGTGTTTCCGGATCACAGGTGGCTCATGTACTTCTTGAAGTTGAGGTTTGATGTCCTTTCGGATATGATCGGTTTCAACGGTCTTGTTTTCCTTTTTCGAATCCACATTTTGTTTTTCTTTGGATTGGCTTTGGAGTTTCACAAAATGTGTCCGATACTCACTCGAGTTTCCCGGACAATTTTTCTCCATTTCTTTCCAAAATTTTCTTGAATTGTTGAATCCACTTGATTTAAATCCAACTGATTGTTTTTCCTGCAAGTTTGTTCTTGAGTTTGTCACGCATTCTTCATATCTT
>NW_007413631.1:0-600 GCF_000475195.1 Diaphorina citri
TGCAACTTTCTCAAACACGTCCAAACTAACGAATTTCATTGCATTGCATGTTGCATTGCACAAGTCTGGACCCACCATTACATCGCTCGTTTCTTTTGACTTGTAATGCCGCCACTGGTCGCTACTCGATTAAAGTAGCTATTCACTTGTCCTCACGAGGCTGAGTGCACCCCGAACTCCAAGCACAGAGCCGAAAAAACTTCGACTCCGCCGGGAATCGAGCCCGGGACCTCCGGAGTGATGCCCTTGGCCGAGAAGATTGAAAAAAAAATTGAAAGTAAGAAATATACCTAGGTACCTACCTACAGACCTACACTACTATTAAACATATTTAAAATACCCCGCCGGGAATCGAACTCGGGACCTGCGGTGTGATATCCACTCCGCCACGGAGGTTGCAGATATTTGATCTTAGCTAGAAGGTCAAGAAGCGATTAAAACATATAAGTCAAAATAAACGGATTATACTAGCCAGTTAACTTGGTTGGTAGCGCATCTGCCTTGAAAGCGCTTAGTCGCGGGCTTGATTCCCACCCGGTGTGGACTTTATAGACAAGAGATAAATCGTTCTTGGAACGGCTAGCTTTCTCCTATCCTGTC
>NW_007413632.1:0-407 GCF_000475195.1 Diaphorina citri
ATTATGGACATTCGTATTCATGAAACATCAACAAAACCAGTAAAAATGTTTGCTTTCATCGGAATGTGAAGAAGAACGATCGTGTGTAACTTAAGTAAGGTATCTAAATGCAGTGTTCTCTGCACCCTGGGCACTGGTGCAAACTATACATTTTGAAATTTGAGAAATGTCCGGGTTTTCGATGGAATGTCCGGGTTTTTGGAACCAAATGTCCTACTTTTTAAAAATTTGATCTGGAGACCCTAACTGGACTGCAATCCTGAGAGTAACTTTACAAGCCTCTTGCAATAAATAGTCTAAATGCGCGTCCACAACGTTCCCACCAGTGTCCATATCCCCTAACCTACCCAGGAATTCTGGCTCTCTGAAAACGGTTTCAGCTTCTTTGACCCCTTCCCTGATCTAAG
>NW_007413633.1:0-600 GCF_000475195.1 Diaphorina citri
ACAGATTACCAAAGAGATTTTATGAATATCAACCAGAGGGAAAGAGACCAAAGGGTAGACCAAGGATGAGATACCAAGACATGATAAAAAAGGATGTCAAAGAGAGAGGAGTAAGTTGGGAAGATATCAAGGGAAATGAACGATATAACGATAGGAAGTGGTGGCGGGGCTTCATAAATTGACCCAGTACATAACTGGAACAATGTAGGAAATGTATGTATGTACTTTGGCTGGGATTCAACTTATGCCTTCCTAATGCCAGGCAAATGTCTTAGCACCAGCACTAACACAGGTTGTCATGACAAAATTCCATGCCCTGGTTGGAATTGAACCTATCCCCTCCTAGCATCTTGAACAGTACACCACCAAGGCAGGTTATTGTAGGTTTTTCCAAGACTTTACTCAATGCCAAAATCTGAGGTGTCAAGTCCCAAGTGAATGACTCATACAAAGATTAAAAACTATGAATAGGTACTTACTCAGTGAGATGGGTTTGAAATACATCTTGCTTGCTCGAAAAATATCATGGATTATGAATGAAGAAGTACTTGTTCACAATTTTGTCATGCTTATTGTCTAAAAGAAGAATAGAACCAAGGA
>NW_007413634.1:0-600 GCF_000475195.1 Diaphorina citri
CTTTCAATGGTGGAGATGCCAGAACTCCTTTCAATGGTGGAGATGTCAGAACTACTTTTAATGGTGGAGATGTCAGAACTACTTTTAATGGTGGAGATGTCAGAACTCCTTTCAATGGTGGAGATGCCAGAACTCCTTTTAATGGTGGAGATGTCAGAACTACTTTTAATGGTGGAGATGTCAGAACTCCTTTTAATGGTGGAGATGTCAGAACTACTTTCAATGGTGGAGATGTCAGAACTACTTTCAATGGTGGAGATGTCAGAACTCCTTTCAATGGTGAAGATGTCAGAACTCCTTTCAATAGTAGAGATGTCAGAACTCCTTTCAATGGTGGAGATGTCAGAACTCCTTTCAATAGTAGAGATGTCAGAACTCCTTTCAATAGTAGAGATGTCAGAACTCCTTTCAATAGTAGAGATGTCAGAACTCCTTTCAATGGTGGAGATGTCAGAACTACTTTCAATGGTGGAGATGTCAGAACTCATTTCAATGGTGGAGATGTCAGAACTCCTTTCAATAGTGGAGATGTCAGAACTCCTTTCAATGGTGGAGATGTCAGAACTACTTTCAATGGTGGAGATGTCAGAACTCCTTTCA
>NW_007413635.1:0-600 GCF_000475195.1 Diaphorina citri
CAGTGCTTTAATCTCCCAACTTCGATACACTAGACACAAAACACATTAAACAGGCATTAAGACAGCGATTACCAAACGGACTACCAAGAAAATTCCGGAAAAAAGTTAGATCGCAAACCTACGGTACATCTTTGAAAAATATCGCCTGAAAAATTGAAAATCAATGAGTGAAACAGTATTTTATTTATTTATTTGGTATAGGAAAAGGAGGGTTTTAGAACAGTTAGTCCTGTCAGAATGCAGGGAGCCACCAAAAGGTTTGTTTACTGAAAAAGGGCCCCAAGGGCAAAAGTTTGGAAACCACTGCACGGAGCATTGGGACTAGGGTGTAAAAATCACCCGAAAGGCAAATTACAAATTTTCATCAATCAGTAAATTGTTTCTACTAAATTGATCCCAAGGGCGAGGTAAACCTAGACCCTTGACACTCATGGAGTGTGTCTGAAGGCATGTGATGTATTCCAATCGACTCGACCCCAAATACACCTATTGATGCAAGAAGAGCCCGTTGTTGGAGTCATACCATTTGCCCTGTGATCACCCCTGTACCTACAGCATAGCAACATACCAGAGTATAACAAGTTAGTTGTTTATGCTTTG
>NW_007413636.1:0-600 GCF_000475195.1 Diaphorina citri
TTTTCGTAGGCACAAGGACGCTCGTTTTTCTCCTGTAAAACCCAATTTTCGAGAAATGCGATGAAAATTCCGAGAGTAGGTATTCTATACGTTCTACTTGTCTACAGGGTGTCTTTTACTTATGTATACAGGGTGGTCAAAAAGCAGGGACATGACAGGGTGAATCAAGTGCTATACATATTTGTAAGACCAAGGTCAAACAAATTAAATTTCTCAACCTATAGGGTGTAGGGTATTTATCGAAATTGGCGACCCGACCAAAATCATGAAAAAGAATAAGGCTGTGGTTCCATTACGACCACTTTTAGCCTTGGAAAGATATCTCTTTCTACGTGATACATGCATTACTAGAAAAAGCTTCTACGTTTAATTCATCGAAATCTGATCGAATGTAACCGCGGCCTAACTCACATGGCAACATGGCATCCATATTTACAACACGTGTCAACACTGTAATATACACGTGGAAAAGCTTTTCCATGTTATCGTACATATATGATAATTTGATAATATGTACATACCTACTCGTAATATTATGTATCAGGTATTTATAAATTTTCATGGTGTTATCCTATATTTTTCGCGTTATTTCGTTGGCAG
>NW_007413637.1:0-600 GCF_000475195.1 Diaphorina citri
TTGCCATACGTCCCGGTTTCACAGGGACAGTCCCAGTTTAAAACTACTCTCCCGGTCGGTTTGTGATTTTGTCCCGGTTTGTATTTTCATCAGAATTTGACGTAAAACCCCGTCTCGTCCGAAACTTGGTGTTTTCGTTAAAGTTTTCACTGTCGAGGAGCCTGTTAAGTTTTATGTGCTCTAAATCCCGGCCACTAATGCCTCTGTGGGTTTAGATTTTAGAGGAAGGAAGGATTTTGCAGCTATGTAAATTAATCCCAAAGGCGAATAAATTTACAGTCTCTGCCTTTACGGTAAATACTCTGTAGGTAGGTATACTAGGTATACATAATATCTCGAATTCTCGCAAAATCCTGAACAACAAAAGATAGTCTCGTAAAAGCCTAATATCCGATTAAAATCGGGGATAAAATTCTAGGGTGAGGGGAAATCAGGGATAAAATTCTAGGGGAAAGGGAGTAAAAGTTTAGGGGGGGGAATGGTAGGGTTTCTAGAAGAGGCGTAGAGGGGAAGGATTTGGATTATTTCCTACCTCTCCTGTTGTCCTGTTCTACTGAAATTGGTGGATGTGCTAATTCTAATACTGCTTCCAGTCGTTTT
>NW_007413638.1:0-600 GCF_000475195.1 Diaphorina citri
GGAATTTATGATTTGTAGATAGTTTTTCCATCTAAGTGTTCCTTCTATATTGTAGTATTGTGTCATAGGTATTTACCTACTTCTGAAAATAAAACTGTCATTACCTGTGAAAATCTTGAGATTTAACTTTCTGAGCAACGTGTATTTTCAGCCTCATTACTATTTTATCGTCAAGACAAAAGTTCAGTTTCTTAATGTTTGGGTGGTGTTTGGAAATGCAGACACAAGTTTGGACTTTTTTGTACTTTCGTGCAGGAATAGAGCAATGCTATCTTTCTGGCATAGAATAAGACAAGTGGTTTAAGTAGAATTCTTTTTGTTTTCACAAACTGACATTTTGTATACCCAATATCGGAGTTAGCATGCTTGGATAAAACATTTCCATTTAAGTTTTCCATACAAGACAGAAGGAAGTTTTATTAGAACCAAGAAGAAGCATAGAAATACAGGTTGATGGGATTGTAATTATCATGATCATTACAATCGTTTCATACATGCTAGAAAGAATTACCTACTACATATAGGAAAATTAAATTCTTATAAGACTATGCAAATGATGAATTTCAGATATTAAGGCCCTGCCCTTAGTCCGAAAAATAT
>NW_007413639.1:0-600 GCF_000475195.1 Diaphorina citri
GACCCAAACGGTTCGTTCTTACCCATAATTTGTCTTAACCTACTATCGACCCTATTGAACATTGTACTCCCTACCATGGAAATTTCATCTATAATTAACAATTTCAAGTTGAACAGTTTTTCCCTGATAGTGTTTGCTATATCAGCACTTAACTGAGGCATTTGGTTCGCGAACTGAGTCACAGGTAGAGCAAATGCGGTATGAAGAGTTACTCCATTTATTAAGAACGCGGCTTTCCCACACGGTGCACAAAGAAGAACCACAATTTTGTCTTTATCCCCACATTTTTCCCTGATAGTGTTTGCTATATCAGCACTTAACTGAGGCATTTGGTTCGCGAACTGAGTCACAGGTAGTGCAAACGCGGTATGAAGAGTTACTCCATTTATTAAGAACGCGGCTTTCCCACACGGTGCGCAAAGAAGAACCACAATTTTGTCTTTATCCCCACCCGGTAAATTGTCGAAATAATTCGTGACGGATTGATACAGTGCATTCACG
Organism: Diaphorina citri; assembly: GCF_000475195.1. Taxonomy (NCBI): domain Eukaryota; kingdom Metazoa; phylum Arthropoda; class Insecta; order Hemiptera; family Psyllidae; genus Diaphorina; species Diaphorina citri. Next base: position 502 of record NW_007413639.1, read on the forward strand.
ACTACACTTTTACCACTACCCCCTTTTCCTGAAAGATGTATGTTAAGGGGTACGGCATTAGTCCTAAAGCAGTTGAGAACATGGTCTACAAATTCTCTC
>NW_007413640.1:0-600 GCF_000475195.1 Diaphorina citri
GTTGAAAACAAGCCTTGTGTACTTTGTCATAATATCATATCAGCCAGATAATACATAATGGGTATTGTAATTTATAAGAGTCGTAATTATTGATTAGGTAAGCATGATTTAATCTAATCATGATGGAATATTCAATTTAATCATAGGCAAGTCAGGCAGGTAATATTTACCTACCCAGGTACCCAGTCATTGTTGTTCCATACTTTGGTATTTAGAACATGTGTGTAGGCTGTGTAGGTATTTGGTGCCTAAGATTTTTCCGATCTGGCTAAGAAGTATACCTTCCTATTATTATTATTATCCTTAGTTCAAACTAAACTTGAACTCAACTAGTTTCTCTAAATTCTAGAAGATCCAGAAAAGGAGACTGCAGTGGTATGGACATGTTGAAAGAAGAGATGAGAGCTACATAGGGAAAAGGATAGAGAATGGAAATGAGGGGGAGAACAGGGCGAGGGACACCGAGGAAAGGTGGAAAGATTGTGTGAACCAAGAGACTTGGGTGAGAAAATTTTAACAGGACTGGAAATATTTCCGGTCATATTTCTGGTTGTTTTTGTTTATACAGCCTACTCAAGACTAAAAAGTCCCTTTAACTTT
>NW_007413641.1:0-600 GCF_000475195.1 Diaphorina citri
TTGGGTAAGTTTTACACCTTGGAAAATTCATATACCCGCACCACTGCTTTAGGAAGACCGTTGTTGAGTAAATAATAATAATAATAAAAAATCCTGCATGAAGGATTAAATATCACACAGGAATTCTGAAATCCTCCCGTCCCTATAATATGGATATATAATAAAACATAAAAATAAATCTTTGGAACCGAATTTTTTAATAACTTTGTCGGGGAAAAATACAAAGTTTTACGACAAAAAAAAATCCTGCATGAAGGATTAAATATCACACAGGAATTCTGAAATCCTCCCGTCCCTATATGGATATATAATAAAACATAAAAATAAATCTTTGGAACCGAATTTTTTAATAACTTTGTCGGGGAAAAATACAAAGTTTTACGACATTGTGAGAGCTTTTGTGAGCTTTAGACGTGCGAGATTTTTTCTCGCAAAATGGCGGAAGACATTTTGAATGAATATTCCCAAGCCCTTTTTTAGAGGCCGTAAATTTTATAAATTGAGAGCTAGATTTTTTAAAATTTAGAGCAGGGGTTCTCAACCTTTTAGTAAACACGTACCACTTGAAATTTTCAGAGATTTTGACGTACCACCTTATAT
>NW_007413642.1:0-600 GCF_000475195.1 Diaphorina citri
AAAGAAAAACCGTAAAGTTTTCCAATTTTTCATGTCGGCACTTTTCTCTCTCCCTCTAGTTTTTCTAAGGGGGAGAGCGCTGGAACTTCAAAAGGAGATTTCTTCCCTGTCTTTCTTTTTTGATATTTAACACTTTCGATGATGAAGGTTTAGGGGGTTTTGGAGATGCAAGGTGAACATTAATGTAAATTTGTTTATCTTTCTTTACTCTCCGTTGGTAAACACACTCATCTATCTTTTTATTACTTGTAAATACGAGTATGTATATATTACCTATTACATCCCTTATCAAAATTTTCGCCACCTATCAAATTTTTGTGGCTAGAAATACATTCTTCATTCTTTCTATGATTAGTTTTCTCCAATTTTCGGTCCATATCTCATTATTGCATAGGATGGTAACACCTAAACCTACTCAATTATTTCGTCTGACTGAACCTTTATCATCACTCATGTAGGGAGGAAGAAAGATGGCCTTTTTTTCTCCTGTGTCATGGACTGTATTTAGTTCCACATAATTATCTACCTCCACATAACGTGTAGTAGATTCAAGTCTAATTTTCTCCGGGAAAATGTAGTTTTCTTTTCGGAAAATCTTGA
>NW_007413643.1:0-600 GCF_000475195.1 Diaphorina citri
TCCCACCCGGGTGGTGGATCGTGCATCTATGTGAACAAAAACTTGGAAAACACTAGTCAAAATCTACCTAATCTAATAGCATTAAGTCGGGACAAATGTATCGAAATAAGTGCCGTCCAAGTACAACAGGTAGGACAGAAACCCTTAATTATCCTCTGTGTTTATAGGCCCCCTCAGGAAAACAATTTCGAATTTTTTTTCGGCACCTTAGAAACTCTTTTAAGTAAAGTAGCTCTCAATACCGGAGCGGAAGTTCTTTTAGTGGGAGACCTGAATATTGACAACCTAAAGGACTCCAGACATAGAACTTACCTACATGATATCTTACTCTCGTTCAACTTACATCTAGCAGTAGAGGGAGTTACAAGAGAAGGTAAAACATCCGCCACTCAACTCGACTACATAATAACCAACATATTGTCCTATAAGAGTCATATCTTACACACAGGCCTGTCGGATCATAAAGCTCAGTTCATAACCATTCCGAGAGAAAAACCGAAAAAACCAAAGGCACGGTGTAGAGTAAGAGCAGCTAAAGAAATAAACTTGGAAACTTTAAAAAACTCGCTTCTAAACCAAGACTGGTCACCCCTATACAAC
>NW_007413644.1:0-600 GCF_000475195.1 Diaphorina citri
GAAAGATTCACCTATGCCATAGGATCGGAGTTTGGCTATGAGGAAGGCGGTATTCACTCTATCGAATGCCTTGGCCACATCCGTGTAAACGGCATGAACGTCGTTCCCGGCCTGAAAGGAAGACAGAATATCCTGCTGATAACAGAGCAGATTGGTAGACGTCGACCTTTTGGCAGTGAACCCATGCTGCTGATCACAAATGAAATGCCTACACGCAAAGGACAGTTTGGAAGACACAAGTTTATCCAAAACCTTGGGAATTGCCGACTGGATGCAAACACCCCGATAGTTCGAAATATTGGATCTATCCCCGGACTTATGGATGGGAAAAACGAAACTTGATTTCCAGGAAGAAGGGAACTTTCCAGACAAAAGAGATTTGTTAAACAGAATGGACAATGGATCAGCTAAACAGGAAGCGCACTTTCTCAAAATATAAGGAGGCACATTGTCTGGACCTGATGAAAATTTAAGAGGCAGGGATGACAAAGCCCTAAAAACCTCAACAGAAGAAAATGAAACACCATTAAAATCCAAACGGTCCAGCAATGGATAATCCGGAACCGAGGCATCTGACGTAATATATGCCGATGAGAAAGA
>NW_007413645.1:0-600 GCF_000475195.1 Diaphorina citri
AATGCCTATGGCATTCTCTTATTTTTATATTGGTCGGTACGCAGTTACATATTAGGTGCCCTTTCTCATGTGATTCCGGTAAAGCCCCCGTTCAAAAAGAGGGCCCCTGTTGATCCTCCGGGGCCAAAACGTAATCAGATTTTCCGTGTATTGTACACATATGAACCAAATTTCACCTACATCGGCTTACCGATTCGAGATTTATTGCGAAACTAATGGGACACATAAATCAAAGAAAAAGGAATTTCCGCCCAAGTTAAGTAAAAGCATGTAGGTACCTAATAAGAATAAATAGGTAATAAAATAATAAATATGTACCTAATAATAAAGTAAGAAAAGACTGTTGCATGTTAACTTCTCCAGTAGAGTTATGTGGTAACCCAGTTTTAACCCGGGGTAATTTATAGCTCCACTGTTGCATGTTAACTTCTCCAGTAGAGTTATGTGGTAACCCAGTTTTAACCCGGGGTAATTTATAGCTCCAGGACTGGATAAAATTTTCCAGCCGCGGGCCGGTATTACTTGGTATTTAAAACTCAACAGCGAAAGCTCACTGTAAAAAAAAAGACTGGTTAGACGAGGAGGGTCTTTATACACTAG
>NW_007413646.1:0-600 GCF_000475195.1 Diaphorina citri
TAAGAGCATATTGGTCTGGCTGGGAGACTTTGAACAGGAAGTAGACCAGCTTAGTCTGGCTGGGGGATTTTTAAAAAAAGGGAGTAGGTATACCAGCCTGAATTGCATCCTTCTATCATGCAAAACTCGAAGCTCTCTGCTATCCGCTCCACTCTGTCCTTACACTTAAGGAAGAAAAGGTAAAAACACAACTTGTCATGAGGAGGTAAGATTAATGAAACTAGCAATAAAAGACCAGTGGCCTATTCCACGAAAGCACTTCTCACTCTTTACTACACGTGCTGAAAATCTTGACTGTTTCTTCTTCTTCTTCTTCTTCTTCTTCTTCTTCTCCTCCTCCTCCTCCTTCTCCTTCTCCTTCTTCTTCTTTTTCTTCTTCTTCTTTCTCTTCTTCTCCTTCTTTTTCTTCTCCTTCTTCTTCTTCTTTTCTTGTGCGTGGAGTGAAACATAACATTTACCTAGATGTAAACCCGCGCATTGACTTCGTGAAACCTAAACCTGGATAATACCTTGAATGGTAGGTAAGTATTTATGAGAAAGAGAGAGAGAGGGAGAGAGGGGGAAAGATTAGAGAGAGAGAGGGAGAGATAGAGAGAGAGA
>NW_007413647.1:0-600 GCF_000475195.1 Diaphorina citri
TAAAAAAAAAAAAAAAAAAAAAAATCTTGTTTATTCAAGAAAAAACGGAGTACTTTCGCAAAAAAACTAATACTTTAATGCTTCCTCTTTCTAAAAGAGAACATTGTCGAAAATTTTTTCGTGAACTTTGACAAAATTCGGTTGAAAAGATTCGAGATTTCCACCTAATAAGGTTAATCAGGTAGGTAAGAAGTTGAGTAAATGATTGAAGAATGGGAGAATACAAATCGTTCTTTAATACCTAATATCCACGTTCTTATATTTAAACTTCATTGGTAATTGCTGAAATGACCCGAGACATGTGAGGCGTTTTTGAAGAATTTTAATTCTCTTATCTGGAGGAAATCTCTTTTCCAAGTTCTCTTCTCTTGGGTCTCTTTTAAATGACAGTGTTCTCCTGTAGGATCTCTTCCACGCAACCAATTAAAAGAATTTGAACTTATTTTTAAGATTTTTTTTTCTTTTGTTTAATTTTGGCCGTATGAGAATTAATAAAACTTTTTTTAAAAAATAGATTTGCAATTTATAGTTATTTTTTATGAAAGCTTTGTGCTTATCAACTTTGTTTACAGTAGGAAGATATCATGTTTTATAGATTGG
>NW_007413648.1:0-600 GCF_000475195.1 Diaphorina citri
TCAAAATATCTAGTGGCGGAAATGTGAATGCTGGGAAAACTGAACTCAAAAGTAACGAAAAACTACCGGACAAATCAACATTGGTCAAACCCGTTCAAACTCCTGAAACGGTGATGAATGCTAATAAAAATGATACTGGTAAAGAAACACCTCGGAATAAACCACGTATGAATATAAGAAACAACCTCCTATCCCTGAACACAAACATCAACGCAAAATTCAACTCGACAAAAACTAAAATACAGGAAAAATATCCGAACATTTTAAACAAGCGGTCGAAAAACTCAAAGAATACGTTGCCTCCTAAATCAAAAGCACCGAATATGCTTGAAATACCCAGTACGAAATGCAGCAAACTGGATAAGAGAAAAAGTAAACGCTTTTATCTCATAAATAAAAACAAAGTCAGAGGTAATGTTCCTAAACAAAACATGGACATGGAAATACAGCATGAGACCGAGCTAACCAGTCTAAATTATCAATCAAGTTTCGAACCAAGCAATCAGATAAACCAGTCAAGTCAGAATCCAAGCAATGAAACGAACCAATCAAGTTCCAAACCAAACAATCAAAGTAATCAGTCAAATCACAACTTAACCC
>NW_007413649.1:0-599 GCF_000475195.1 Diaphorina citri
CGGGCGGGAATCGAACCCGCGGCCTAGCGCTTACAAGGCAGACGCACTACCAACTAAGCTAACTAGGCTGGCTGTATTTTATGTTCACACCAGATATCTGACTTATTGTTTTCCAGGTGATAATTTCATGTCCCGTACTAATGAACTCGAGACTTCCATGTCTACTTTGGAAATCGATAGACAAATCAATGACTTTGTTGGTGAAAACATTCCAAAAGCCGCCCGGAAAAAAAAACTAGGCTGGCTATTTTTTGTTTACACCAGATATCTGACTTGTTGTTTTCCAGGTGATAATTTCATGTCCCGTACTAATGAACTCGAGACTTCCATGTCTACCTTGGAAATCGATAGACAAATCAATGACTATTATAGTCGTGAATATCCCCACTGTTCTCTGTGTACCATGTTCTCTTTATCTCCGGTAAGTAAAGTGCTCCATTTCTTCCGATTACCACTAAGAGTTAACACAGTGTCAAAGGTTTCCTTTGACGCCACCCATTTGATTTACACAAGCCAGTATTTCTTACCCCCGTATGTATGAAATCTAAAGATAAACTTAAGTTTAACTTAAGACGAACAATGTTGCCAATTTCATGTCA
>NW_007413650.1:0-599 GCF_000475195.1 Diaphorina citri
TTGGAAGAAATGATCTCTATTAATAATAATAATAATAATATTGAAGTTTATTTTATATCACATTTATTTTATTAATGGAGGAGTTGCAATTGAGAAAATATTATTAATAAAAGGTCGATTCCTACATAAAAAAAGTTGTGAAAAATCCAAATCTGAGGTCAAAACTCCGAAAAAGTAGATTTCACGATTTACCGGTATTTTTTAAATTGATTTATCTCGGTATCTAGAAGTCGTAGAAGAAAAAGAAAAATCTCGGTATCTAGAAGTCGTAGAAGAAAAAGAAAAATTCCATTGGTCCTCATTTTTCCTGCTCTATGACTTTGAAACATCACCCAAGTAAGCGCAACTGATCTATTTACTCTAACATTGTTTCCTCATTTTTGTTTTCCTCAGTGAACCACTCGACTCCCATTGTGGTTCAGGTGATCAGTTGCTATCTGCACATCACATTGCTCATCACGAAATTTCACACGGCTCATTTGAATCCGCAAGATGGTCGTCGTATATTAAGCACGTTACTTACGTTTACTCAGGACATGTGTCTGCCGCTATGGTAAGTGATCTTATTTTTAACTTGATCTAACTTTGAACTTAAAATA
>NW_007413651.1:0-599 GCF_000475195.1 Diaphorina citri
CCCTCCCCTAACACCATGGGAGCAGGCACCCCTTCCTCCCAACAACAGAGTGAGTAGAAATACATTTCTAGTTTCTTTGTAAAATGTTTCACAAAATTCCAAATTGATGTGCCAAAAAGTACCTTTAAAAAAGAAGAAGAAAAGAGAACATTACAAGTTTATTTATTTATTTATTTGCACTCTAAGCAACAAAGGCCATGTGTAGAAAAAAACAAGTTTGATAGAGGAAACTGTAACTGCTAAGGCCTTATTGTCCCGAAATCAAAGAGAGAAGGAAGACAGGATAGGAGAAAGCCAGCCATTCCGAAAACGAACCTTATCTTTTCTAGGATAAAGTTCACCCCGGACCCCGGGAGAGAATCGAACCCGCGACCTAGCGCTTACAAGGCAGGCGCGCGATCCACCTAGTTATCTAGGCTTGCGGTATAGTATAGGAGAGAATCGAACCCGCGACCTAGCGCTTACAAGGCAGGCGCGCGATCCACCTAGTTATCTAGGCTTGCGGTATAGTATAGAATTTATAGGAAAAATGGCCTGATGGTCAATCATCCCGACATTTCCAATATACATACACATTACACATACCTACATAGAAAAAC
>NW_007413652.1:0-599 GCF_000475195.1 Diaphorina citri
CTGTTCCCATAGAAGGACTTATCCAAACCTGGTCGACCTATATATCAAATTAAAGGTCTTTTTACTAGGAACACGAAAAACCATACAGCCAAAAAAAACTTGTTTTTGGGGGATTTTTTTCACATTTTCTCACACAAATGAGACCTATGAACTCAAAGCGAGAAAGTTTTAGATAACACTTCAGTCGATAATTTAAGACCGGTTTTAGCGTCACCTAGTATTAAAAAGGAATAAAGGGAGAACGGGCTCTAGTCTTGATTTTAAATCATTACATGAAAGTAAAATCAAAAATCAATTCAAAAATAATAATAAACTGAATATTAAACAAATTAGGTAGGTACATAGGTACTGATTTTCTTTAACCACGATCGAATAAACTACGGGCTAAACATCAATTCAATAATAATAATAAACTGAATATTAAACAAATTAGGTAGGTACATATGTAGGTACTAATTTTCTTTAACCACGATCGAATAAACTACGGGCTAAAAAATTTCCGGAGGGACGGGCCAAGCTTTTTTGTCATTCTATACTTTATCGTTTTGTTCTTCTCTCCTTTGCCTCGCACTTTTCTCTTTTCTTTTGTTTTTTTCCTT
>NW_007413653.1:0-599 GCF_000475195.1 Diaphorina citri
GTACAAGTGGCACATCTTCGCTTGACCTTTGATGAAACATTGAATGATATTATAGATCAACTGAATTTGGAAAACCCAACAGTGGATGAAGTGTTCAAAGGACTTGAAGACCAGCTTATACCAAAGGACAACATTGCATTTCAGCAGCTTGAATTTTTCAAGAGAGTACAAAAACCGGGTGAGTCATTCAACACTTTTTATCTTGCCCTATGTAATATTGCCAAATATTGTGATTTTAAAGAACAAAATGACTCTATTCTCAAAATGAGAATCTTATTTGGAATCTCTGATTCAAATTTGAAAGAACGTCTCTGTAGAAATCCAGAGCTCTCACTAAAAGACGTAGTCCAACATTGTCGCTCAGCTGAAGAAGCTAAAGTCAAACTAGCGGCTATAAATGAAAATGACAAACCACCCGTGTCTCCATCACCGGAGATTATGGGGGTTAAAAGTGTGCCGGATAATCCCCGTAATCTTTCCTTCCCCAGGTCTGGACATCACAGCACAACTAATTCAAATCATGGGTATAGAAGACCGTCAAATCATAGTTATCAAAGACCATCAAATCATGGATATCAGAAACAATCAAATCATGGATA
>NW_007413654.1:0-599 GCF_000475195.1 Diaphorina citri
TAAAATCTAAATGTGGACTGGAATTTTGTCTCATATTTGTTGCATCAGCCATTAGGGAGAGTTCAGTTGTCAGGGACTGGAATGACAGATTTTCTGCAACAAATTAGAGCGTTAGAGCCTTAACTCAGAGATAAAATTTGAACTGTAAAAGATCTTCAAGATCCATTGTGAAAAATTGTAAGAGAACGTGCAAATCTTCTACAAGAAGAAGGAGAGGAGAAGTTAGGAAGAAAAAGAAGAAGAAGAAGATAAGGGGGAAGAAGAAGGAGACCAAGAAGTTGAAGAAAAAGATGAACCTGCCAATATTTTGGATGAAATTCCAGATTCACATGCAGTGTACACCTGTGACCGCACTGTAGTTAATAGAAAATACCCCCAGTAACCATCAACAGAATGATAAAATTAAATTTGTTCACCCAAACTATGTTACAGAGAGTTAAAAGAGCGACATAGAGGCATTTAGGGTATTTTGTTAGAAAACCGCAACATTGAAAATTTGGAACAAGGCATTTGAGTGTGCACGAAACAGGGTTGGAGTTGCAATTTTGTCCATGTTGGGGGTTTGCAAGTTTGCATTCATGTTAGAGATTTGCATTTAT
>NW_007413655.1:0-599 GCF_000475195.1 Diaphorina citri
TGAAAGTACTGGAACGTAGGATAGCCCTTAATATCGTACTCCTTGCACAGAGGACCATGTTCTGTGCAGTCTATAGCAGCGAGCGCTACCTTGTGGTTATCTTTGAGGACCTCGGCAGCCTTCACATACTCTGGCTTGGCCTTCTTACAATAGCCACACCCTGGGGAATAGAATAGAACATATAGATATGTACATATCAATAGACTAAAAAAGCTTTGGGATTTTAATGATAGAATACGAAAAGTTTTGGAAATATTTGTGGCTCATTGATTTTTTCTTTTACTTACAAGCATTTTCGGATAAACGGTTTAGTGGCAAAGTCATGCTTTATTTTAAGTACACGATAAACCTTTGGACCTTCTAATTGGCATTCATTCAAAGGCGATTTTATACGTCTGGTATAAAATGTGCTTGTAAAAAGCAAAAAATCAAAGTCCTGGCTGGGATTCGAACCCGCGCCCTCCTCTTTACCAGACGATCATTACACCACCGAGACTAATAACTTATAGTAGAGCTAGTAACTTAGTTAGCTTAGTTGGTAGTGCGTCTGCCTTGTAAGCGCTAGGCCGCGGGTTCGATTCCCGCCCGGGGCGGATTTT
>NW_007413656.1:0-599 GCF_000475195.1 Diaphorina citri
ACCAAGTTCCTAAAGTACAATTCCATACCTTAGCTGGTATTCCATGATACCTACAAGATTGTTATAGGTACAACTAGTGGTTGACCCGTCCTTTGTACGGGATTTGCGCGGCGTTAAGAGGTATGACTGTGAAGCGTCGCCGTTTGGAATTAGGATGGAATTATAGGTACAATTTGATGAGCTCGTCACTGACAGCGGATGGTGTTAGAATACCCAGGTCTGTGAATAGCAATGTGATATATTGAGGAGGGGTGTAGTCTACTAGGGGATGGTATTTGCTTAGGTTCTCCTTCTTCAATATGCTTGACGTAAACTGAAATCATAAAAAAAAACATTCACAAACGTAGGTACTTGTATCAAGAATCTTGGTTGGTAGTACGTCTACCTTGTAAGCGCTAGGCCGTGGGTTCGATTCCCGCCCGGGCTGGAATTTAATCCTGATGGGATAATGTTCGTTCCCAGAACAGCTGGCTTACTCCTATCCTGTCTTCCTTTTCTCTTTGATTTCGGGACGATAAGACTTAGCAGTTACAGTTCCCTCTGTTAAACCTCAAAAAAAAAAAAAAAAAAAAAAAAAAAAAATTTGACAAAACAATAAA
>NW_007413657.1:0-599 GCF_000475195.1 Diaphorina citri
TTGGCGTAATATCTTAGCATCATTTGGCGTAATATCTTAGCATCATTTGGCGTAATATCTTAGCATCATTTGGCGTAAAATCTTAGCATCATTTGGCGTAATATCTTAGCATCATTTGGCGTAATATCTTAGCATCATTTGGCGTAATATCTTAGCATCATTTGGCGTAATATCTTAGCATCATTTGGCGTAATATCTCAACATGGGTACAAGTGGAGAACACTCACCGTATGTTAATTGAATCAGGAGCACATGATCCCAGCAGGCACGGTCCTACGTTAGATTCGTGTGGTCTGTGTCGTAGCATGCCCAAAATGATATAGCATAGGTAGAGAATTGGAGATGATGGCTGATTCTTAACATTTCGCAAGTGTTGCATAAAAGTGAAGGAATTTCTGTCAATTCCCCCTCAGACGGGCATACTTCCCATTTTGGTTGCTTGATCCACACGAGAACACCAGAAGTGTAAACAATGTACAAAGTTTGATAGAAGGAACCGTAGCTGCCAAGGTCTTATCGTCCCGAAAGCGGGAAAGAAGACAGGATAGGAGAAAGCCTTTCCGAGAACGAAACCTTATCCTTTCAGTATAAAATCCGCC
>NW_007413658.1:0-599 GCF_000475195.1 Diaphorina citri
AATATATCCCCGTCTGATTGAACTATTGCTACTACCAAACCAGGGCAGAAAGAATTAATAACAAATTAGTACTTTGTTAAATGAGAAGATGAGTTCGTTTGCTTCGTAGGACATACGTATAATTGAGATTTAATTAGATTGCATCACAATCTATTTGGTTCTCTTAAAGAGCCTTGCACATAAATGACGTGACTATACAATTTACAAATGACTATACATTACTATACAATTGATTAATTAGACAAAATTTGTAAAATTAGAACTTTATGTACTCGTGAACTGAACTTTACCTCCGTAAGTTCTTGCATGAATATAATTACATACATATTCTAGTAAGACTCGACTTTTTAGTCACCTGATTTAAATTGACAGTCACGGCTTGGTTGAGTATGAAAATACCTTTGTTTTATAAAATATGGGAAAATAAACTATCCTTAAAGAACGTCACAGATTTTCCTTTTTCTCTGTTAGTTTTATTTTCGTTACCTACTTCAGAATATGCGAACAAAAGACAATAAATACAACAGAGAAAGATACCTATATTGTTTGATCCAGTATCAGAGTAAACGGTGAACTCACTCAATCTGAGTCACATGTTA
>NW_007413659.1:0-599 GCF_000475195.1 Diaphorina citri
TTTCCTCTTCTTACAATCCCGTTGAAGGTGACCCTTGCTATTGCAGTGCCAACATCGCATTCCAGCTTTTTCTTCATATTGGGCAGAGGGAGAGTAGAGGTCTGTCTTGTCCGACACTGACACCTGGCGAACGCGTAGAGATCTGCGGGAAGCCTGTTTTGCTGACTCAACTTGGACGACACCTGGCGAACACGTAGAGATCTGCGGGAAGCCTGTTTTGCTGACTCAACTTGGAGAGCATACGCCAAGGCCTCAGCTGGGGTCTTCTTTCCGGCCAAACGAAGAGCTTGCTGTAACTCGCGATCGGCAATGGCATCGATAAAAGCTGCAGTGGCGATGTGATTAAGGATCTCGGGGTGCCCAGTGCCATAAGAGAGGTGGGCCAATCTGTCGATGTCGGCCTGTAGTTGTTGTAAAGTCTCGCCACTCTTCTGCACACGATTTTGAAGCTGAATCCGGTATACGTCCTGCATGTGGTCGTCCCCAAAACGGCGCTCGATAACACTAACCAGCTCGTCATAGGATAAATATATACGTCCTGCATGTGGTCGTCCCCAAAACGGCGCTCGATAACACTAACCAGCTCGTCATAGGATAAA
>NW_007413660.1:0-599 GCF_000475195.1 Diaphorina citri
CATGATTTCGTACCTCACCTGTCCCTCCTTCTTTTCTTCATTATTTCCTTTTCTTCTTCATTTTCCTTTACAGTCGTCTTCTTCTACTTCCTTAGTTTTTTTTCCTCTTTTCCTTCTAATGGAGCAGTTGCAAATGGGTAAATATTATAAATAAATGGTCGATTCCTACGTAATAAGTTGAGAAAAATCCAAATCTGAGGTCAAAACTCCGAAAAAATAACTGTAAAAGGTTGAAAATTCAATTTTCATTTTCCGTTCTAATGAAAGAGTTCATATATGTGTGACGTCAGACTTTACGCAGTTGTTTTTTTCGTCCGTTAGGTAGCGCCACTATACAAGCGCGCTAGCGGTGGAGCAGAAAGAACTGCGCAGAAACGTATACGCACAAACACATTAATGCGTTGCCTGCGAGGGAGCTTTGCTCGGGACATTTGATGTCACGTCATCGCCTACGGGAGCGTATGCGGTGACGTCAAAGTTCAAGATTTACCGGTATTCTTAAATCGATTTATCTCGGGTTTTAGAAGTCGTAGAAGAAAAAGAAAAATTCCGTTGGTCCTCATTTTTCCTGCTCTATGACTTTGAAACGTCACCCAAGT
>NW_007413661.1:0-599 GCF_000475195.1 Diaphorina citri
GTGATAGTAGTGTGGCTGTCTGAACGAGATCACCTATAATATTATGGGAAAACTTTGAACTACATCCTTCTGACTCCCCATGAGTTCACGTGACGTGACGTGACGGTACTATGTTTCTACCTTTAGATAACGCTCTCACAGGTACTGACTAATAATTCGGGATGTTGTATTTAAACTCTCGTGATAGCCTTCGCTGCGGATAGCAGGTTGAATTGAGCAACGTTGCAGGTGGTTGGTATCCGGATTCGGAAACAACTTCATCCGCGGTCCAGAGACCCATCGCGGGCCCTCACACCTCCGGAATGGAGGAGTTGCAAATGGGTAAAAATTATGAATAAATGGTCGATTCTTATGTAAAAAGTTGGGAAAAATCCAAATCTGAGGTCAAACCTCCGAAAAATAACTTTAAAAGGTCGAAAATTCAATTTTTATAATGAAAGAGTTCAAAGATTTGTGACGTCAGACTTAACGCAGTTGCTATTTTTGTCCGCTAGGTAGCGCCACTATGCAAGCGCGCTAGAGGAGGAGCAGAAAGAACTGCGCAGAAACGTATGCGCACAAACACATTAATGCGTTGCCTGCAAGGGAGCTTTGCTCGG
>NW_007413662.1:0-599 GCF_000475195.1 Diaphorina citri
CAACCCCGCGCGGCAACCCGTTCTCACTGTTTCAACACCAAACACTCCGTCTCATAGACACAAGTTCAAAGACCGGCGACTTTGACAAAAGTAAGACTAGGTGCACGATAAATACCATTCACATTTGAAAGTAGCACGAGGTACAAGCATAAACAACACATGTAACGCGTAATATTCTGTAAACAAACACGGAATGTGTACGATAGTATGATAATGATTTAGTATCTGTTATTATTTCGCTGTTATCTCGATGGCATTCCAAGTTCCCGCTTGATTTTTACTTTCTATTACTACAGTATAGCGGAGCTATACTAGTAATGCAAGTATTGCAATGGGTCCAAATTTTCAAAATCGGGAAATGGTTGGAAATATCCGTTTTGGGATCCCCTGATTGATAATAAGTGGCGGACGGTGACGAGGTCGCCACACTGACAGAGTGGAGGGTTAGTTTTGGTAAAAAGGTGGTTGTGTGTTAGGCAGGTGTGGCCAATTCTCATCCGGGATAAGATAACCTCTTGGTGACGTTTATCTTGGTCACTGGTCTTCCAGGCTTTGATAGAAGGTCTAATGTTTTTCAACTTATTTGTGTTGGGGATATT
>NW_007413663.1:0-599 GCF_000475195.1 Diaphorina citri
ATAGGAAATAGGAAATGAAGAAATTGAACAGAAAACCTACTTTGTGAATGAGCTCAGAGAAGAAGAAAAGACAACGAAGATATTAATCAGCAAAAAACAAGGATAAAACATTGAAAACCAATGATTGGACGGTAGAAATAGTTCAGGATAAAAAGAAAACTGAAGTTAGATACCATAGAAATGAAAGACGGAACAGATTTTGGATAGGTATAAGAATAAGACTAAACTTTAATCTAAGAAATGTAAAAGATAAGATCATGACCATGACTAAAGATTAAAGACATGAAAAATCCTGAAAAAGTGGAAAATAAAGAAATACTTTGGGAATTTACCTAGAAAAATCCTGAAAAAGCGGAAAATAAGATTAAAAGTACCTAGGTAATAAAAAAAAGGAAATTAACAACAACTACAATATGTATTCCAATCAATAGAAGATAGATTTAGAAGAAAAAAAAGAAAGAAGAGATCAAGATCAAGAAATTTTCAAGGGTTCAAGATTTTTCATTCCTTTCCTTTTCTGTGCTTATACAGGGTGTCCCGCGAACGACTGTACAACGCTTGAGGGTTGATGTAGGACCTAAAGGGCTACCAGAAAAAGC
>NW_007413664.1:0-599 GCF_000475195.1 Diaphorina citri
CTATAAGAACAAGAACTCCCAAAATAAGCATCATTCAATAGGATGAGGAAAGTCGTGTGATGTTCACACCAGATTTTTCTTTTTTGCCTTCTCCTTTTTCTTGGGCTAACTGTCTTCCTTTTGCTTCTTCTCCTCCTCCTCCTCCTCTTCTTTCTTCTTTTTTTCAAAGATTTTTCTCATTCTTCTTCTTCTTTTTTTAAACCTTCTTCTTCCTATTTCCCCCGTCTTCTTTTGAAGATTCTTCTCCTCCTTCCGTCATCATCATTTTTCTTTTTCTCATCATTCTTCTTCTTGTTGTTTTTCTTCTTCTCCTCCTTCTTCTAATTCCTTTATCTTTTAATTCCCTCACATAATATGACTGAGTACAGACGGAAATCATAAAGAATTCATGTGTAAACCTCGCAGATAAAGGATAAAAGAAGCTTTTCTTCTCGGGGATTTTTGTATCCCATTTGTTCTCCTAATTTTCTTCCTTTATCTTCTCTTTCCTCCCTTTCTTTTGCAATTTTCTTCCTCATCTCTTTTTTCCATCTCCTTTTTCTTCTAATTCTTCTCCTCCTCTTCCTCCTACTCCTTCTTCGTCCCGAGATCGAAGAGAG
>NW_007413665.1:0-599 GCF_000475195.1 Diaphorina citri
TCATGTAAGGGGATCAGTGTATAATGTATATTGTTTCTCTTTTCTAGTGATGTTGGTCAACTCGTTCACTGAATCCTTTATCATCAGGTTTAGAGGATTTTTTCCGGCCTTTTCCATCAGTTACATTGAGTTATCTCTTTTGAACTGCTCTTCACACCTCATCTCAGGTAGTAATGTTTGTATACCGACCACCTCTGACTCCCAGAGTGTTCTCAGTAGACTTGTCTATTCATTTCTCAAGATGAGTCTCCCTCTCTGGAATTCATCCAAGTTTAGAGAAAATTTTCCAGACGGAGATCAACTTTTCAAGCACACGTTTGCGAAAAGTGATGTGTCTAGACTTGGATAACTCTACTTATAGGTACGGATTCAATGGCAATATTTACATCGTCTCTCCCTTCGCTACTCATTGCTCTTGTATTATGTAGCAGCTAAGATGTGAATATTGGGAGACGCTCGCGATTAAAATAGATTCTGTAACAATTCGAAACCTTGCTAAGGTTAGCTTGTAATTGATTTATTAGCTTACTAATTTATTTATTGTACCGCGTGATTTGTGTTTTTGGCAAATAGTTCGGAGTAGACGTTCTCAAAAATTT
>NW_007413666.1:0-599 GCF_000475195.1 Diaphorina citri
TCACTCTTAATGACCTAAAAATTTGTAAAATTCATTTCTGCATGGTGTTAGCATTTGGTGACTTGTTCAGCTTCAGCATGAACCTGCCTGGTGTTTTGTCTTGTCAATCTTGTAAGTACCTACATCGATCTTTTAGTTTATTAAA
This sequence comes from Diaphorina citri, assembly GCF_000475195.1. NCBI lineage: Eukaryota > Metazoa > Arthropoda > Insecta > Hemiptera > Psyllidae > Diaphorina > Diaphorina citri. The sequence goes on from NW_007413666.1 coordinate 146, forward strand.
TTGTTTTTGTCTCCTATCTATCTATGTTCATCTAAGTATTCTAAGTAGCAATATTTGATCAGTTTCAATCTCTCACAGTAAGCAGGAACCTCGTTTATGACATCAGGTACCTACTTGAATTTTATAAAAGATTCTTTTTACATTGAAGCATAGGGATAGACACCTATGTCTACAAATAGTCCAGCTAGGGAAGATAACTATGTAGATTTTACTGAAAGTTTTTTTTTTTTCTTTTTTTTTAAATTCTATAGAAACTGGTCTTCTTCATTTCAGGTGGATCTTTGATAAAAGCTTTGGCCGAAGACATCTTGCCCAAAGTCCGCACAGACTTTAGCAAATGGAAAATTTTCTTCTGTGATGAAAGGATGGTCCCATTTGACCATCCAGAATCAACATTTGGGGTTTATAAGAAACTTCTGCTTGGGAAATTCCCTGGCTTGACAGAGGAGTCGTT
>NW_007413667.1:0-599 GCF_000475195.1 Diaphorina citri
ATTTATACATAGTTATTGGTTGCATACTGCTAAGATGAGACTGAAATGTCCGTTTACAAATCTAGGTACATATACAAAAATCAATAAGACCCGTATTGACAGTGGTCCTGCTCGGAAAAATCTTCTAGGTAAAACAAACCTGTTCAGTATTTGAAGAAGTTAGGGTGCGTTAATTAATGCATTGTTTTATCGTCGGTTTTATGGGCATATCCAAATTTGAATCAAATTAATACGCAAAGATGTGGGTACTGAAGTCTGGGAGTAAGGAACAGTTGTCATAAAAAGATTTGATTTCCAAAATCGAGCGATAATTTGAAGAAGTTAGGGTGCGTTAATGTATTGTTTTATCGTCGGTTTTATGGGCATATCCAAATTTGAGTCAAATTAATACGCAAAGATGTGGGTTCTGAAGTCTGGGAGTAAGGAACAGTAAGTTGTCATAAAAAGATTTGATTTCCAAAATCGAGCGATGGATCACTGTACCAACATAGGTAGAAAAAACAAACACAAAAAAAAAAAAGACCTTGTTGTTTGTGGCGAACTTCGTAAGTTCGAAACCTCCCTTTTGGAACATTGCTATGAGATCAGCTTGTGTACTT
>NW_007413668.1:0-599 GCF_000475195.1 Diaphorina citri
CAATCCCTCTCTCTCTCTCTCTAACTCATTCCCTCGCTCTCTCTCTAACTCATTCCCTCGCTCTCTCTCTTTCTTTCTCCCTAAAATTCATTCCTTCCCTCTCCTTCTTTAACTCTTTCTTTGGTTCTTTTCTTGTTTATAAAGAACGAGATAGGGGAGGGGAAAGGAGGGAGTGAGTGAAAGAGAGAGAGAGAGAGAGAGAGAGAGAGAGAGAGAAATATTTGGAGGGGGTGAGAAGAAACTTGAAGGAGAGAGAGAGAAAAGAAAATTAAGATGAACGAAAGGGAAAGAGAGGAAAAGAGAAAACGACAAAATGAACGAGAAAGATGGAGAAGAAGGAGAAGTTGTAAGAGAGAAAAGAAAATTAAGACGAAAGAGAGGAAAGAGGAAGAGAGAGTTAGAACAAGAAAGTAGGAAAGAAAGAGAAAGAGGGAGACGGAACTAATTTAATGTTTCAGAAACAGTTTGAAAGTCAGGTTCTAGGGTTCACAACGGGCAAAAAAAAGAGAGGGGAGAAGGTTAAAGGGAGAGAGACTAGATTAGAGGGAGAGAGTAGGACAGAAGGTAAGAGAAAGGGAGGGAGGGGAAATCTCAAGAAA
>NW_007413669.1:0-599 GCF_000475195.1 Diaphorina citri
GGTAATGAACATAGCAACAAACAAAACATCGCGAGTACTGTGAAAGCTAATATTCAAGACACAGCATTGTCGGATTTCATCTGTGTGGTTAAAGAAAACATTGGAATAAATTCCAAAATCTTAATCCAGTGCCAAGTGTCAGAGCAGAGTGAACAATGTCTACTGCTTTGGATAATGGATAGGAATCTCAGCGTATTCACGTGGGAAGGGCAGGAAGGTACGGTGTATAATGTGATGAAAGTTCTGTACACCTATGCCAAGGATAAACCAGATCCCAGCTGGAGTAAAGATTTCAGTCTGGCCCATATTAATGTATCCAAGATAATGTTCCTCAATGCATTGAAACATATTCGAGTACAGGCGAAGAATATTCCGACGCCCTACAGGTTCATTTCAGATATGCATGTGTCTTATATTGTACTTGGTTAAGGTTCAACATGGAGAAAGAAAGAAAATCATTTGCTTTGCGTATTTACAATACATAAGTAGTAGTCTATTTTATTTTCAACTTGAGAAATTAAATTATAGTTGATCATCTGTAAATTGGTATAAAGTTCAAACTTTTGCCTGGAGTCCATTCTTGAAATGTTTCGTGTTGC
>NW_007413670.1:0-599 GCF_000475195.1 Diaphorina citri
ACTGCTGGAGTAAAGGGACTTTTCAGTCCTATGCGAGCAGTATAAATAAGCACTATTATTATTATTTTAAAGAGTTTCGATAAAAGCCTTACCTTACCCTTGAGGTCAATTTAATTTGCTCAACTCCATACACAAAAACCCACTCCGATGCTTAGGTGTAGGGGCAGACAGCCCTAAAGCTTCTACGAATCTGCCCTTAGGGCTCAAGGTCAATTTAATTTGAAGGAACTACATACCTACTATGTATTTATATTATTTACGTAGGTACACAAAAAGCCTCTGAGGCTTAGGTGTAGACTTGTAGAGGCAAACAGCCCTAATGTACGGGTTATGTTTCTACGAATCTAGGTATCGAATTAAGCAGCATGGTAGCGCTCTGCCCCGCCAAGTCAATAAAGTTTGACAGCGTCTAAATGTTCAACAGGAAAAAAGTGGGGTTTCCATGGCAATCAAGGTACCTATGATTACTTACCTCCAATGAGATCCTCTGGACATCTGTCACCATCCACCAGGCCCACGCCCATCCTCCTACCACTGTCAACTTCTTGGTGTGACCACAACATCCTCCTGAAACAACCAGAAGACAACATGGGTTAAGA
>NW_007413671.1:0-599 GCF_000475195.1 Diaphorina citri
AGTGTACCAATGTTCGAATTTCTTTTTATTTTACCATCTTATTTGATATTTTTTGGTTTTAAATCATAAAATAGTGGTCAGTAATTAATGAATAATTGGTATCTACTTAGGTACTTTGTTTAATTCTTAGATATAAAATGGCAAAAGTCAAGAGGAAGTCAAAAGCTAGAGAAATCACTCTAAACCTACTTTTTTTTTAGTAGAAAATTCTTTCTACTTAAGTAATGGAAAATGTAAAAAAATATTAGATTGAAAAAGACTGAAGGTAGGTAGGTACATGGGTACTTAAGGGTAGTACCTAGGTATTAAAGAAAAAAAATGTAGATCAGAAAGTGATGATTTTCCAATTTTTAAGCCTGAGATTGCACTTTCTTTTTGGAAAAAAAGGTCTAAAATACTACCTACCCTCAGTAATCTAGAAGGAAATTCGAGTACAATAATGTAGTTACCTACTTACTTACCTACATACTGTTCAAGTAGGTACCTTTTTATCTAATTTTACATTTAAGATTATTTTAGTATGCATACTTAGGTATCTTTTACCTGTTACTTACATGATAGGTATTTATTTTTCAGGAGTAGAAGTAATTAAATATTGA
>NW_007413672.1:0-599 GCF_000475195.1 Diaphorina citri
ACCGTAGCTTTGCTTTCCAAGGCTTTATAACCTAGTAGGATGTTTTGCAGTACAAGTTGAAAGTTCCCAAACTCCATTAATCATACGGGAAAAACTTTAAGCCGGGCTTTTAAATACGATGCTCGCGTGTTTGAATTTATCTATCTAAGTACTTACTTTTTCCTCTTCTTTTTTGGCAATCTCGCGTTAATTTTAAAAACTTTGTTCCTACAAATTTTCCAGTATTCCCTCTCCCCCCTTTCCGCTATTTCGAAAATGGCGACGATACCAACTCAAGTTGGGCGCCAATTTTTTATTGTTATTTTAAATGAAAAAAAAAAAAAAATGTATTGCAGGGGAGAAATATTCTTTAAGGCTTTAATAGTCTTCTTTAAGGCTCGTTTTGCTTTTTAATTCCTCGTTTTAGGAGTCTACAGAATTTTCCATCCCGCAGTTCACCGGCTTTGGTTTCGAGAACCGATAATTGTCCTTCTTCCATCTCCGACTTATGACCAATATTGAGCAGGGGTCGTGCAGAAAGTTTGAGCGCCTTGGGTATAAATCAGGGCCGTATTTTAGGGGGGGGAGCCCCCCCCCAATCAAGTTTGATTTTTCTCCTT
>NW_007413673.1:0-599 GCF_000475195.1 Diaphorina citri
AATTGGCAACAAGGAAGAACAGTTGACATGAGGTGAGTTGACAACACTGTACTGTGACGTCACGTGACAGTTTTTTTTATAGTAGACTTGGGTAAGCATTTGTCATGAGTTCATGGCGTACACAATAGGGCTGCCTGGAAGAGACTGATAAGAAACGCCGACCCTATTTAAATAGGAAAAGGCCAGGAAGAAGAAGAAGAAGACCTTTGAAATATTCAGTAAAATCTGCTAGTCTTAAATTTCTAGAGGACCGAAATTCATACGAGACTTCCATTTCATTGAACTTTTTTCCTGGAGATTTTTGATAAAGCGTACTGTAGCGGAGGTTTTATCGTCCCGAAATCAAATAGAGAAGGAGGGCAGGATAGAAAAAAATCCTTCGAGAACGAACCTTATCAACGAAATCAAATAGAGGAGGGCAGGATGGAAAAAAAAAATCATCCGAGAACGGCCCTTATCCGTTTCGGATAGAATCCGCCCCAATACACCCTGATATAATTATTATGTATGACTTGACTTGTTTATTTCTTTTCCCACAGGGACTCCGACTTCTCTACAAATGGAAGCAGGAACATCCAGAACAACCCATAGATCTGACT
>NW_007413674.1:0-599 GCF_000475195.1 Diaphorina citri
TACGCCGTTTTCAATAAAACGACAAGTTTGCAGAAAGTATTAGAAAGTACGAAATGGAAATGAGAGATTAAAATGAAACGGCAGAAGAGGATTATAAAAATAGAAACTATGAAAGTTTTAAAAGGGGCCTAAAGGAAAGTTTAAAAATAACCATCTACAACTCTACACAATGGGTAAGTAACATACAATTATGTGACAATTTCATGTCTTCTGACAGTTTCATTTGTCCATACACGGTGGGTTTTGAGTCAGCTATGTGTGATAAATTCCTAGGGTGTATCATGTATCAATATGTGTCATGTCCATGATTAATTCACCGCTCATGGGGTTTATATTGAAAGTAGTACAGTCAAACCTGGATAAGCAGGGATTTAATGGGCAGGCAATATTTTCCAGCTTAATAAAAGTTCCTGTTTTCGTGCTTAGGGAGAGGCTTCAGCTCCAGACTCCCAAGTCCAAAAAAAAGCCATTTTTGCTTATAGGCAGAGGCTTGATTCTAGTGTTAAAGAGGTTTTTGTGTTAAAAATGAAGGGGCCACAACTTTTTTTTTCCAGTCACCAGGTTTCCTGCTGACGCAAGTCCTGTTCCAGCTTCGACTG
>NW_007413675.1:0-599 GCF_000475195.1 Diaphorina citri
TTACACAACATACATCCAAGATTTTACTTACCGAATACACAGCGAATAAACACATCTTGCACCGACTCCTGTCGTACCAGGAAACTCCATAGTCGACGTGCTGGGGCTGTCTGCTTCATAGTAGGACTGAAATCAAAAAGACGAACGATAAACACATTTGTAGATGAGGCCTATTGGAAACACACAGAATTAAATTTCGTCTGAAAATCCTTAAATATGGAAATTTAAAAGTGCTATAAAATTAATTCGATAAGTCGAAACTTCGAAGCTATGGACAAAGAAATTAGAAATTATTGGAAAATATTAAGTAACATTATTTATTTTTTCACTGTTTCATTTCTCCCTGAAATTATTTGGAACTTTCCCTGTCGCGTATAATATCTCTACTAGCGCGGTCAAACTTTCTTGACTTGGCGGGGCGGAGCGCTGCCGCGCTCCTTATTATTGAAATTTGACATCTCTATAAACTTAGTTCGAAACTTTTTAGCCTTCTTTGGACGAAAAATTAGAACTTGTTTGAAAATATTAATAAGTTACATTATTTATTTTTTCACAGTTCCAAGATGAATTTAGGGGGGGGGGGGGGAAAAAAAAACGCC
>NW_007413676.1:0-599 GCF_000475195.1 Diaphorina citri
AGGTTTGCAGGAGCATACAGGACTATGGTTGATAACTCTGCAGTTGGCATTCTGACCACAAGATCCAGGACATGGGTCAATGCATTTTTGATTAACACAAGCTTTATCAAGTGGGCAATCAGAGTTGACAGTACATTCTGGTCTACAAGCTGGAGGACTACCGAGGAAATTCGGGAGACATGAACACACAGCTTGATGGTTGACTTCACGACATTGACTGTTTGGTCCACAAGGTGATGGTTGACATGGGTTTGTATACACAGGCTCATATTGCACAGTTTTACATTGGATAAATGGACTTCCTGTGGTTCCAGGAGGACATGTGCACATCACAACGTGATTAAACACTTCACAGATAGCACCTTCTCCACAAGTTCCAGGTGTACATGGGTTTTTACATTTGTTCCTGATACAAGCTTTATTACGTGGACAATCAGAATTTTGTACACATTCAGGTCTACAGGATACATAGCCATCTCCATAGTAATTAGGTAGACATACACATACACCATCTCTACATTCTGCATTTGGTACACAATTGCAGGTGTCTTCTTCAATGGGAGTGGCTTGAGCAGCTGAAAAAGAAAACAATTTCATAA
>NW_007413677.1:0-599 GCF_000475195.1 Diaphorina citri
GGCGGTTACTTCCGAGCTCTACACCACAGCTGCCTGAAATTTAGGGATTAGGTATTTAAAATTTATGGGACTGTCCAACATAAGGACAGTAACTGCGAGTCGTACCTACATTCGTTCAAAAATTTATTCTCCGTTTTAATAGGGTTGATGATGAGTGATAACTCAAAACCTTTGTTACTTAAATTTCCCATTGTGGAACGACAGCAAATCATTTGACGTGCGACTTTCAAATTATGGTCAGAGTGATTCATGGATGAATTGACAGAAACGTTTTCAGATGAAAGGAAGAAAGCTCTTCGGATTTCTAGTGATTTCATCTACTAATACCTGTTATCAAAGCTGATAAATTGATAATAGTGAAACCAAAATAATATAAAAACACAGACATTCAGTAAATAGTTAAATGGTGGTAGCTATAATAAATTATTAGTATGTCATTATGTGGGTAGCAGGTAGCTAGTACATTAAATTTTATGGTCAAGACCAGATAACTTAAGATCGGCCTGTATCAAATTAATCTGAACATTGAACATAATTGTTATTATTAAATCAATAACAACAATAAATGATATTTTATGTGTGAAGGTTGTCAGTGATTT
>NW_007413678.1:0-599 GCF_000475195.1 Diaphorina citri
CCTTTTAGTCCCGAGGGATGAAACACCAACTTCCTGTTGATTAAAATTATTCGAATGTCTTACCAATCTCATTGATAGTATCACCAGGAATTTACCTGCATTTTTACTTTTTTCTTCGACATGAAAATGTGTTTGGTATAAGAGGTGCGAGAAGAAGGATCTTATCTATAGGTATAGAGAATAAATAGGTAGATGGATTTAAAAAGATAAGCCTAGGAGATATTCTGATTGTTAGAAGTTTAAACATCCTAGATTAAGCAAATCTGTTTGGTCGATTTCAAACTTTTAACCAATCAGATTGCTTCATTCAAGAGTTAAACACAGATTGTGATCCCGACTATTAACACACAGTTTAGAAACCCTGTTCTATCTACCTAACAGTACACAAACTATATTTTTGTTAAATGCTTGTCACAAATATCGTTCCTCAATGGCCTAACCTCTACAATTTCATGAATTGACTTGGATTCGAACCACCAAGAGTACTGAGGTTGGTTAACAGTACCCAAATTCCCCCCAATTGGAAACCAAACTCACCCAGTAGGTATCACGTACGAGTATTATTCCAAGCTCTTGGCATAGTTAGGAGTTACAGGTTC
>NW_007413679.1:0-599 GCF_000475195.1 Diaphorina citri
CCTTATGACTCTTATGAGGTAAAATGGCTTATCGCTAGCTCCTGCTCTCTTATAAAAGAGGATAAATTAAAAAGAGTCAATTTGTCTTAGGAGTAGGACCAAAGAGTCCCTTTACCCACCATTAGACCCACTATTATTGTGGTCAAAATCTCCAACAGTATTAAGGATGAAATCCCATACTTTGGCTGGGATTGAACCCAGGCTTTATGATTACCTACCAGGCAAGTGTATTTGACAACTAAACCATAAAAAAGACCTTATCAGTGGTTTTGTTAAATAAAATACCCTACCTTTAATTTTACTAGGTGTAACTTTTACACTTGCAACTTTTAATGTTCCATACTTTTATGAAACAGGCTACAAGTAACTACATCAGTATACCAAAGCCAACTTCCTTAAACTCAACACCTAAACTGAGTTATAATGAAGGAGGGATTCGAACCCAGAACCTCTCAGTTACCTGGCGACATATCCTCCTGGGTGGTTGAGCTGGGGAGTCTTTCCGACACACTGGAAATGATGAGAAGCAGAGAGAGGGAAGTGTGTATGGGACACATTGCTGTGAGAGATCCCTGGAATGAAGAAATAGATTGATTAGT
>NW_007413680.1:0-599 GCF_000475195.1 Diaphorina citri
AGGGTTAGGTAGGAGAGTTGGCAGATAAGTGAACTATTAGGCCCGTCGGATGGAAATCTCACAGGATAGAGGGGATTGTGAAAAGCTGTTTTCTGGAGGTCCTGGGCCCACGCGGCCTGTAAGAACCCGGCGGTAAGGTTAGGTAAAGGTAAAGGTAAGGTAGTCGCCGAAAAATCAAACCTGTGGAAATTAATGACCTATAAGTCTATCATTTTCATAGATTTGGTTGTTCAAGCGACTACGTGTTACTAAAAGTAGCGCGGAGTCGAGGGTTGCCCCCTGATAATCCAAACTTATGAAAATAATAGAGATCTCTCACACTGGAGTCGCGAGATTTAGGTTCCCTAGAAGTCCTATAGAGTGTGAGAGGTCTGTAAAATTTGTATCATTCCTGAAAAGTACTAATGTGTACTTATATAGGAACATCAGAAAGACATTGTTTAAGTTACAAGAAATAAAAAAAAAAGGAATTTTAATTGTGTTAAGCATATTTAAATGCTTGTCACAAACATCGTTCCCCAATTATTTCACCTAGATAAATTTTATGACATGACTTGGACTCGAACCACCAACCTCCAGATCCAAAGTCCAACGCGTTA
>NW_007413681.1:0-599 GCF_000475195.1 Diaphorina citri
TATCAGTGAAGATGTGGATAGGGAAGAAAAGAAAAGAGCTTTTGTGACCGTTCAACCTGAGCCTAGTGTGTTGCTTGAGTTAGCTGAGAGACATTCCTCTTGGCTCAGACTTCTACATGCCATTGTGTATGTGTTGAGATTTTTGAAACTGTTACCTCCTAGAGATGGTAGGGTGAAATCATGACATTAAAAAGTGGTCCATGGTTTCAGCAAGTTTGGGGACCTCCGCTTTAAACCTCCCCTTATCTAGATATTTTTAGAAAAAATAAAATTAAAGAAAAAATCCAGGTTTCAAATTGGAGACCCTATAAAGACAGTGGGCACGTGTGTCCCTTCCTAAGAGGAGGGGGCTCGAGTGGTAATTTGAGACAAAGAGAGGAAGACATTTACGTATAGACGGAAGGGGGATGGAGTATGTAAATCAAAGTAAGGAATGGATAATAGTGTTTCCTTTAGGAAGATACACTTGTGACATGCAAGAAGCCGAAACCAGGTTATTCAAAGCTGTTCAACAAGAATGTTTTGCCAAGGAAATTGATAATCTGAAAGGTAATAAAGTGTGCTCTCCATCCATTCAAAAATTGAACCCTTTTCTTCAC
>NW_007413682.1:0-599 GCF_000475195.1 Diaphorina citri
ACATAAATCTTCTAAAGCAAATAATCAATTACCAATTTTTTCATTGTTTATAGTCAAGAAGAACCGAAATTCAATTAGCGAGCCGAGATTTTTGTGTGAGCAACGATTTTTGCATTGTATCCGTTCCTTTCTTTCTAATATTATATTGCATAATGAATGGAGCTCGCATAATCTTAACAATAGTTTCATTTGATGTTAAATCCACAGTATTTATGATTAACTTCCAACACAATACCTCCAATAAGTCGCCATATCTTGGATGTTTTTGGCAAGCTGGAGCCCAACTACACAACCCAATGGCTATACCGCTTTAAGTCCAATTCCCCCTATAGTGCAGGCCATGCTCCAGTCACAGTATAGTCAAAAGTCCTACTGACGATGAAATGAGAGTATTCACATCTGTCGCTCAAGTCATTGTATACTTAACCCCATATTCTAACCACTTGTGAATTGACTGTTTGTTAAACGTACTGTGACTGGACCTTGACTTGAACGGATCGTGGGAATTTGGCTATTCTGTTGATTTTCCTGCCTCGGTGGTGTAGTGGTCAAGGCGCTCGCCTGGTAAACAGGAGGGCGTGGGTTCAATCCCAGCCGAG
>NW_007413683.1:0-599 GCF_000475195.1 Diaphorina citri
AGAGATGCTCAAAACGGGGGCCAAAAAATGTGTTCATGTAGGTAGGTAGTTCAAGCAATCTTGGTCGTTACTCCCCAAAACAAATGGATAGGAATCTCAAGATGATTAGGTATCATGGATGACGTAATAATTAGGAAAATGGTCAAATTGGAAGGAAAAGTACCAAATCAATTAACTACTTTGAAAAAAATTGATACTGTGGAATGAGGTAGATATGGTTAATAGACCGACTGCAAACTGTGCCTCGAGAAGGGCGGTGAAAGGGTTAAAGAGAGAATAGAACTGGTTCAAAGACCATTGTACATATGTAGACAACTAGACATCTATAGCCAAGTATAGCAATGATAGCGTGGCGATATATTATGTTCCTATATCCCGAACATCCGGTTGAAGTACTTAAAAGTTTTAGTACAAGTTCCAACATGGACATTTTGCTTGCAGTTTTAGCCACACCGGTTCAAAACTATGGATTAGTTGTGTTTGCACAATTCATACCAGGTAGGCGTAGACTATGTGGAATGGACTAACATTTAGTCAAACCAAAGGTTAGTACTTTTGCTTGTATCCTTAATGATCCAGGCTGAAACCACAAGGTCTGA
>NW_007413684.1:0-599 GCF_000475195.1 Diaphorina citri
TATCGACTGATTGACATGAAGTTTTCTTACGAACTGATTTATTTCGCTTTCTCTCTCTCTCTCTCTCTCTCTCTCTCTTTCCTTTGAAAATTTCAGAGAAATCAGAAAATTTATTGAACTGAGCTACAGCAAATCCTACCCGGGCAGGAATCGAACCCTCGATCTAACGCTTACAAGGCAGACGCGCTACCCTCCAAGCTAACTAGGATGGCAAAAATAGATGGAAAGAAGAAAACCAATATCTTGGCCAAAGAACCTTTGAGTTCTGAGAACCAGGTTAACAGATAGGCGAAGAAGAAAGAGAAGAAGAGGAAGAGGAGGAAGAAGAAGAAGAAAAGAAAGAAGAAGAAGAAGAAGGACGATTAATTTTGTTCTGAAATCTGAATTCATCAAGTCTCCTATATCGTCTTCAAATCTTCTCTTCTGTTTTTAATTTATTTTAATTGACAGTTCGGTGATTCCAGTCTAGTGCGCAATCGTGTAAATCACTTAGGTGTGTACATACAAACCTTAATAACTTATCAAGATACCTATCTACCTATGTAGATTCTACTTTGGTAGTTTGTACCTAAGTTAGGCAGTGATGTGTCCTGAGATTT
>NW_007413685.1:0-599 GCF_000475195.1 Diaphorina citri
CGGGTATTAAGTATAGGGAAATCCTCTTGTGATCTTAATCACGAGTTGGTAAACCCCGGTGTCCACACACATAGTCGACGCCGCCGAAGAGATGAATCTATGTTGTCAAGGCAGTGTACGGTTTCTGTCGACATCACATCGATCAACGGCTTTGATATGTGTGAACACAGCTTTAGCGTTTATCAAATAAAGTGGGAAGCGTCTCATAGAATGTATGGAAGACAGAAGGGTCACTACCGATGCTGCTACTTTCCTCACTCAAAGGATATCCCTCGCTATTCAGTGGGGGAACTCGGCAGCGGTCATGGGTCTTCAAAGTTAGAAGATATTTCTTTAGTACTTAAGTACTTTACTTTCCGTATCTGTGAGATAGTTATGGCACCTAATCTCACGGTGTTGGATGTATATTGGGGTTTCAAAACCTCTTGGACATCCAGAAACAATGTCTGGACTCCTTCCATGTCCGTAATGTTTGCATACAGATAATTTTGAATGAAATAATAATAATAATTAAAATTTATAAACCGACTGTTTGGTTTGATTTCAGGTGGTAAGTTCCATCAGGGCAGATCAGGAGGTGGGGGCAGTGGTGGATATCA
>NW_007413686.1:0-599 GCF_000475195.1 Diaphorina citri
TGTCACACTTTCATTTTGAAACTTGTTTTGTGAGTGGAGAGCTGTAAATATTTGTGAGAAATATTGAATACAGTTTTGCCAGGTAATCATTAGGTATGGTAATGGTAGTTGAAAAGAAAAAAAAAGTTTGATAGAGGGAACTGTAACGGCCAAGGTCTCATCAGCCCAAAATTAAAGAGAGAAGAAAGACAGGATGGATAGGAGAAAGACAGGTGTTCTGGGAACAAACATTATTGGAGAGATATCAACGATACTGAAATCATGGGTCCATCAACGTAAAAACTACCAGCTAGATAGAGTTAGCTGTTCTCCTCCTTGTTCCACAACCCACAGGTGTTAGCCTACTCTCTGTTTAATTTTCCCTAGCCAGACAGTTTTAACTAAGAGTGCTGCCACGGCTACAACAATCAAGATATTTGGTAGAAAGAACTTCAGCTATCCCAAGAACAAACCTTATCAGTTTATGATAAAGTTAGCTGATAATGTACCTATACTATGAGACCTAACAATAATAATGCACCTTCTATACATACCTTGATATTTGTCTATTTGATTTTTATAGTCCTGCAAAGGGAAAACTGGTAGGGTCACACTTTCTA
>NW_007413687.1:0-599 GCF_000475195.1 Diaphorina citri
GTTCCAATTTTCCTAAACTGCACTGCGCGGCTGTGCTGCCTGACTGTGTAACGCAGCTCAATGTGCGCCCTAGCTAAGAGTATGTCTAAATTTTAATAATAAATTGAGTAATCATGCTTAACATTAAATTATTTATTCCTTCCCTCTTATCAGATTTGTATACTCGTGGTACGTGGACAACGGGAAGTCTGGTCAGCTGTTGGATTTACTTTCCGAGTCCGATGACCTCACGGGAGGGGCCCTCAAACCTACCTGTGGAGTTCTGCGGAGTTTCCTTACAGAGCGACCCCAACTGGCGTGGATTTATGCTGTGAGAACGGGAGAATGTGCTTGGGCAGGTAAGAAAGATGGGGATTTGGTTGAAGAGCTAAAAAAAAGTTATAGGAGAAAATTTATGTTCCGCTGGTTTAGGATTGAGATCGCTCGGTAGCTTAGCTTCCACAAAGTTGATCCCAAGGACAAGGAAAACCTAGACCCTTGACAAATGGAGTGTGCCTGAAGTCATGTGATGTGTTCCAATCCACTCGACCCCCGATAAAGTGGTACTTTTTATTTACCAAAATGGAGTTCTTTTTATTTACCTTGGCGTGTGTCTTGGG
>NW_007413688.1:0-599 GCF_000475195.1 Diaphorina citri
GCAACTTCTCAACTGTAAGTCAGAGTGCTAAAAGTAGCACCATTCGATTCCGCGTGAAAAATCACATGGGATCAACTACCTATTCACTTGCTTATTTAAAAGGAATTTTAATTGTGTTAAGCATATTTAAATGCTTGTCACAAACATCGTTCCCTGATTATTTCACCTAGATAAATTTCATGACATGACTTGGACTCGAACCACCAACCTCCAGATCCAAAGTCCAACGCGTTAACAACTGCACTACTGAGGTTGGTCACTTGCTTATTTGGTAACGGTTCACAAATAAAAGGGAAATTTGTTGAAACAGGGGAGTATCGAACCCGCAACTTCTCAACTGTAAGTCAGACAGTTCTAAAAGTTTCACCATTCGATTTGGCGTGAAAAATCACATGGGATCAACTTGCTTATTTGGTAACGGTTCACAAATAAAAGGGAAATTTGTTGAAACAGGGGAGTATCGAACCCGCAACTTCTCAACTGTAAGTCAGAGAGTGCTAAAAGTAGCACCATTCGATTCCTCGTGAAAAATCACATTGATTAGAATATTCACATCCGAATGACCAAATGTTTTCGATGTCTCTTACCGTTTATACGAA
>NW_007413689.1:0-599 GCF_000475195.1 Diaphorina citri
TTGGTTCTGACTTCCTATCATCCTAATCCCGCACAAGTTCACCGCCGCGTCTCACTAACTTTCTTTTCTCTTCTCTCGATCAAGTTGCATAATGAGGTTTATTGATTCAAGTATCCGACTTGAATAATTGAATATTCTTCATACATATCTAATAATTCATACATATGTATCCAATACTTCATACATTATGTATCCAATACTTCTGATGGTAGGTACTTCTGTGACGATGAAAGCAGTCTTTGCCGTTGTGGACATTATGACTTGATCAAAACCAATTATCCATCAAGGTGACTATTTCGTGTTTTTGCTGGGATTTTTTGTTTCGGCTGGGACTTTGCGAGTCTGTAATATAGGGGTTTAAGGCAAAAAACGACTTGAAGGGCATAAGATTTACAAGGGTTATAAGTCTTTTTTTTTTTTGTCACCCTTAGTTGCCATTCGCATGACTCAATTATTTTATGTTCCTCTTGAGATTCGAACCGCGGTTCCCTCGGTTATACCTTACAACTTCAAACTCTTCGAAGTCTTATCAACTGCACTGCTGAGACCCGCCTGCTACCATCACTGAATATTATTCTAGTATCTGGAATTCTAGATGC
>NW_007413690.1:0-599 GCF_000475195.1 Diaphorina citri
CCAATTTCATTTTGGTGACAACACTTAATACCTCTGTGAAATATCTAAATATACGTAATTTGGTATCTAAATATATGTGGGTACTCGATTAACGTACCTACCTAATAAAAACAATACAATATATACGTAATGCAGGATATTGGATAGGTAACTATCAAAATGTGACAACAGGAAATTTGAGAGGAGATAAAAACAATACAATATATACGTAATGCAGGATATTGGATAGGTAACTATCAAAATGTGACAACAGGAAATTTGAGAGGAGCAGCTTCAAAATATGTTTTATACCGTGGTTAGGTATTGAACCAATTATTAACTTAAATATGTGATGTGTATGCCTATTTTACTGTTCAATAATAATGGCACTTATAGGTACCTACAACAAAGAGGTAGGTACTTGAACACGTAGTGAACATCCTATTAAAATAGGAGATACCTACATAGGTACATGAATGCAGTCATGCATTCCCCTATGTACATGATAAGTACATAGATATGTACACATTGTACATACTCCATAGGAACTAGGATGGGTGATTGGGTGTAGTCCGGGTGTAATAGTGCGTTACTTACTATTACCCTACTATAGTGTAATA
>NW_007413691.1:0-599 GCF_000475195.1 Diaphorina citri
TTCTTTTCTCTCTATTTGTGCACATTTTTCGCCATTTCTTTCCTTTGTCTTTCCTCTGCTTTCTTTCCCTCCTTTTTTTTTACTTTACTACCAGCATGTATTGTACTGAAATCAGACCAAATTTTAAAACCGAGAAATTGGTAGATCCGTTTAAGGGTCCCCTGAGTCAAAAAGTATATATGTACTTGCCAGTTATATTAATGTATGTACTTACCATTTATATTGTACCCTGTTACTCATACATACATATGTAGTAGTAGTAAATAACCTTGTGAATGAATTCTACTGTAAGAATTGTGCATTGGCCTGCATACAACCGAACTACATTCTTGTTTCATCGTGTAGAAAATGGAAAATTTGTTCCATTGTTTACTCCTGAGGATTTATCAGTATATTAATGTGAGGAGAGAGGGAGAAATTGAGGATTCTCTTCCTGACTTGGTTCGTCCTTGATTTTCTTTCAGCTTCAAAACAATAGGATAGGAGATGGTCTCTGAATATGGGAAGTGTTTCCTCTGGCATTTCAGTACTAACTTGGTTTGGTTTTGGTTACCAGTAGTTCCAAGCTCATAATAGGAATTCATTCTCTCCCTCAAAAT
>NW_007413692.1:0-599 GCF_000475195.1 Diaphorina citri
CATCAACTCCAAAGCCTTGTTAAGATCGGTGACATCTTCACCTAGCTTTCGAGAGTATCTGAAATTAGAATAGAAAAAATGAAATTAGGTACTAGGATTTTTTAGATGTTTGAACTAGAACTCAACTGCTGAGGTCTTATGGTACCGGAAGCTAAGAGAGGAGGACAGGAGAGGAGAAATTCAGCCGTTCCGGGACGAACCTTATCTGTTTGGGATAAAATCCGCCCCGGGCGGGAATCGAACCTACGACCTGGCGCTTACAATTAAGGCGTGCTAGTCTCCAAGTTACCTAGACTGACCTAAGGCCAGCCACTCACTATCAGATAGACCTGACAGATACACCTGATCAGGTCTACCTGATATCTGATGAGCACACACACCATCAGGCAGTCCTGACACGTACGGCTGAAGAGGTCCGCCTCTTAGGTCTACCTGATAAGCACACATACTATCATTTGAACCTGACAGGTGAACCTGATCAGGTCTACCTGTTAGTGAGTGGTTGGCTTTCTTATTACTCAGGTACTTACTTGACTAGATCCTTGAGTAGGAGTTGATAGTCGTGTATGCGTTGTATCGGTAGTTTGGTACTTACTTGA
>NW_007413693.1:0-599 GCF_000475195.1 Diaphorina citri
GTCAGAGGTCGTTTTTATTCTTCTTGGGATCTGGAATATTGGTGGTGAGTGGTGATTATCTAATTTTATTATGGATTATGGTCATCTTCCCACACTGTGAGTGATGCAGTGATGTGATGTGCTTTACTCTACTGATAGGCAACTTTCCACTGACACTGACAGTATTAGACGTTAGATTGGGGTTAATTTCAGCAGTCACATTCAAAAGAATCAGATCCAAGAGGCATCAAGGATTTATCAAAATGAAAATCTCAACTTACCTCAAGCTCAAGACAAAATTTGTACTTACAACTTGAAACTTTGCTGATAAACGTATGATTATGATAAAAGATTTGGATTTTGTACTGAATGAAAAGTTATGAGAGCTTTGTCAAACACAGAAAACACTAAATCAAGTACCTGTGTTTAAGTAATAAAAATATTAAAAATTAAAATTAATTCCGTGGACAATAACTGCTTTTCACTTTTCGTTTTTCAAACTTATCAGCCGGTAAAAATTCAAATTTTCGCGGCCCAAAGAAATCTGTATTTTGTGCTCGTTGATTTTTGATT
Source organism: Diaphorina citri (assembly GCF_000475195.1). Classification (NCBI taxonomy): domain Eukaryota; kingdom Metazoa; phylum Arthropoda; class Insecta; order Hemiptera; family Psyllidae; genus Diaphorina; species Diaphorina citri. The sequence goes on from NW_007413693.1 coordinate 553, forward strand.
AGGTACGCCAGGGGTTCCCAAACAAAACTTTTTCCCAAACTCGGTTA
>NW_007413694.1:0-599 GCF_000475195.1 Diaphorina citri
TATTGTAAGAAGTATATATTTTCTTAACTATACATATACATAATCTTATTACATGGTTAAAAAAAAAAAAAAAAAAAAACATTCACTCATTCACATTTCATATTCACACACTGATCATTCTATCTCCTGAACCACAACACCTAGAAAGCTGAAATTTGGTAGGAATATTCCTTTTATGGTCTAGGTGTGCAATAAGAAAGGATTTTGCGAAACTCTAAACCGATCCTGGTCTAGGTGTGCAATAAGAAAGGATTTTGCGAAAATCTAAACCGATCCTGAGATATGATCAATTTTTGATCGCTAAAATCTCCATGAGAAATACACAGAGTGCAGAGACTGCGGGAGAGAAATGTTCCGCTCTCGACCAACATTTTGAGTTTCGTTTATGTTTTTAGTTTGATAACTATGTAGTTGATAGGGAGCGCGCAGCGGGACTGTATTTTTTATTATTTTCTACAAGTTCGGCCATGCCTTTTCTACAAGTTTGGCCATGCCTCGGGAAGCTAGTATATGCGCAGCGGGACTGTATTTTTTATTATTTTCTACAAGTTCGGCCATGCCTTTTCTACAAGTTTGGCCATGCCTCGGGATGAACTAGC
>NW_007413695.1:0-599 GCF_000475195.1 Diaphorina citri
CCAACTTTTTTACTTTCTATTTTTTTTTCTTCTTTCTCAAGATCTCTTAAGAAAGGAGAAAACGAAGTTTAGTTAGTTACTATTTAATTGCTGAGTTCTTCAATGATCGAGTCTACACAACAGAATAATCAACTACCAGGTACCTACCGAAATTTTAATAAACACTACCTATTTGTTTAGTAAACCTTAAAAGACGCTCTTAAAAAGAGCCCCTTCTGAGCCCGAAAAAGCCCTAATTTGGGCCCAAAATTCAATGAGCTAATTTCCTTTGTGTAAGACTGTAGGGTTAAACCTCGGAACTTGTTTCCTTCGTTCAATTTATTGGAAGTTCTGCTAGGAAGTTATTAAATATTCCGTTTAGAACTCTTGTGTGTGCCATCTACCTAGTTTAATCTTGTATAAGACTATGGTTATGGACAACCGAGATAGCGCAGCTGATAAGGCAGTCTACTTATTTATTTTTAAACAGGTGTGACAAAGGGAACTCTTTAACTACGGAGGTCTTATCGCTTATCGTCCCAAAATCGAAGAGAAGGAAGACAGGATAGGAGAAAGCCAGCCGTTCTGAGAACGGACCTTATCTGTTTAGGACAAAGTTC
>NW_007413696.1:0-599 GCF_000475195.1 Diaphorina citri
ATGGTTGTAACCCAAGATTGGTTTAGATTTTTTTACTTACGCAGACGTTGGCTTCCCACTGGTGTCCTTGTCTTTTTTCCCCAACTTGGATATCGGGTCAATACTCTCCAACTTCTGAGCTGACTTATCTACAGGTGGAGGGTTCTCTGGTACTGTCGGCTGAACTCCCTCAATAGCCAACCAATGAGCTGTGAATAATATTGAAAAAGTAGATGGGTGAACAAGAGAGAAAAGGAACCAATTGTTAACATGCTTGACTAACAGAGAGAGAAAGTTTTTAATCCTCCCCAGAGGAAAAATATGTATCTTAAACATAAAAGGTTTATTTTTTGAACACCTAGCTTTCTCCTATCTTATCTTCTTTCTTTCTTCAATTTTTTGATGATCTCTTTGTTAGTACAGTTCCTTCTCTCAAAAAATATCTTGGAAAAAAAAACTAGTGTACCTAGCTAGTCTAGACTAGAACAATGAACAGTCAAACACAACATTCGAGTAAACCTACTTCTCAAATGTGTCTCCAGTGCTGATTTTGGATTCAAATTGGTAAGCAGATCTTCAAAGTCCACCTCCTTCTCATCAGTGAAATGTAACTCTCTGCC
>NW_007413697.1:0-599 GCF_000475195.1 Diaphorina citri
TTGGTATGGTTTAGGTGAGGTCTACTATTTTTCCCTTAACGTTTTCGATATGTCTAACCGTTTAGTCAAGAAAGCTGAAAGCTATCAAAAAGAGGTCAAAATACCGTCAACCGCTTGGTGCATCCTTGTCATACTTGAGGGCTTGTATAATGTATATAGCTCTAGAAGAATCGTGGTTTCCCCTCTTTTGGTGTGATATTGTCTGTCCTAAACCGCTGGAAATACAGCCTAGCAAAGAGGCTGGAAAGACTACTCTCTTACATGTACACCGATTGATTTCTCGTGAAACAGCTGTCAAAAAGAGGTCAAAATAACGTCAACCGCTTGGTGCATCCTTGTCATACTTGAGGGCTTGTACATAGCTCTAGAAGAGTCGTGGTTTCCCCTCTTTTGGTGTGATATCGTCTGTCCTAAACCGCTGGAAATACAGCCTAGCAAAGAGGCTGGAAAGACTACTCTCTTACATGTACACCGATTGATTTCTCGTGAAAAGTTACTTAGGAAAGACTCCTTGGTCATCCTAAATACTCTAATGGAAACTCTTGTTAAAAAAAAAAAAAAAATCATGTTGAAATATTTGGAGATATCACAGAGAGGAG
>NW_007413698.1:0-5738 GCF_000475195.1 Diaphorina citri
CTTTCCTTCAGTACTGCTTTCATTATGGATCTTGCCCTCAGTACTGCTTTCATTATAGATCTTGCCCTCAGTACTGCTTTCAGTATGGATATTGCCCTCAGTACTGCTTTCATTATAGATCTTGCCCTCAGTACTGCTTTCAGTATGGATCTTTCCTTCAGTACTGCTTTCATTATGGATCTTGCCCTCAGTACTGCTTTCATTATAGATCTTGCCCTCAGTACTGCTGTCATTATGGATCTTTCTCTCAGTACTGCTTTCAGTATGAATCTTTCCTTCAGTACTGCTTTCATTATGGATCTTCCTCTTAGTACTGCTTTCATTATGGATCTTGCCCTCAGTACTGCTTTCATTATAGATCTTGCCCTCAGTACTGCTGTCATTATGGATCTTTCTCTCAGTACTGCTTTCAGTATGAATCTTTCCTTCAGTACTGCTTTCATTATGGATCTTCCTCTTAGAACTGCTTTCATTATGGATCTTGCCCTCAGTACTGCTTTCATTATAGATCTTGCCCTCAGTACTGCTGTCATTATGGATCTTTCTCTCAGTACTGCTTTCAGTATGAATCTTTCCTTCAGTACTGCTTTCATTATGGATCTTCCTCTTAGAACTGCTTTCATTATGGATCTTGCCCTCAGTACTGCTTTCATTATAGATCTTGCCCTCAGTACTGCTGTCATTATGGATCTTTCTCTCAGTACTGCTTTCAGTATGAATCTTTCCTTCAGTACTGCTTTCATTATGGATCTTCCTCTTAGAACTGCTTTCATTATGGATCTTGCCCTCAGTACTGCTTTCATTATAGATCTTGCCCTCAGTACTGCTGTCATTATGGATCTTTCTCTCAGTACTGCTTTCAGTATGAATCTTTCCTTCAGTACTGCTTTCATTATGGATCTTCCTCTTAGAACTGCTTTCATTATGGATCTTGCCCTCAGTACTGCTTTCATTATAGATCTTGCCCTCAGTACTGCTGTCATTATGGATCTTTCTCTCAGTACTGCTTTCAGTATGAATCTTTCCTTCAGTACTGCTTTCATTATGGATCTTCCTCTTAGAACTGCTTTCATTATGGATCTTGCCCTCAGTACTGCTTTCATTATAGATCTTGCCCTCAGTACTGCTGTCATTATGGATCTTTCTCTCAGTACTGCTTTCAGTATGAATCTTTCCTTCAGTACTGCTTTCATTATGGATCTTCCTCTTAGAACTGCTTTCATTATGGATCTTGCCCTCAGTACTGCTTTCATTATAGATCTTGCCCTCAGTACTGCTGTCATTATGGATCTTTCTCTCAGTACTGCTTTCAGTATGAATCTTTCCTTCAGTACTGCTTTCATTATGGATCTTCCTCTTAGAACTGCTTTCATTATGGATCTTGCCCTCAGTACTGCTTTCATTATAGATCTTGCCCTCAGTACTGCTGTCATTATGGATCTTTCTCTCAGTACTGCTTTCAGTATGAATCTTTCCTTCAGTACTGCTTTCATTATGGATCTTCCTCTTAGAACTGCTTTCATTATGGATCTTGCCCTCAGTACTGCTTTCATTATAGATCTTGCCCTCAGTACTGCTGTCATTATGGATCTTTCTCTCAGTACTGCTTTCAGTATGAATCTTTCCTTCAGTACTGCTTTCATTATGGATCTTCCTCTTAGAACTGCTTTCATTATGGATCTTGCCCTCAGTACTGCTTTCATTATAGATCTTGCCCTCAGTACTGCTGTCATTATGGATCTTTCTCTCAGTACTGCTTTCAGTATGAATCTTTCCTTCAGTACTGCTTTCATTATGGATCTTCCTCTTAGAACTGCTTTCATTATGGATCTTGCCCTCAGTACTGCTTTCATTATAGATCTTGCCCTCAGTACTGCTGTCATTATGGATCTTTCTCTCAGTACTGCTTTCAGTATGAATCTTTCCTTCAGTACTGCTTTCATTATGGATCTTCCTCTTAGAACTGCTTTCATTATGGATCTTGCCCTCAGTACTGCTTTCATTATAGATCTTGCCCTCAGTACTGCTGTCATTATGGATCTTTCTCTCAGTACTGCTTTCAGTATGAATCTTTCCTTCAGTACTGCTTTCATTATGGATCTTCCTCTTAGAACTGCTTTCATTATGGATCTTGCCCTCAGTACTGCTTTCATTATAGATCTTGCCCTCAGTACTGCTGTCATTATGGATCTTTCTCTCAGTACTGCTTTCAGTATGAATCTTTCCTTCAGTACTGCTTTCATTATGGATCTTCCTCTTAGAACTGCTTTCATTATGGATCTTGCCCTCAGTACTGCTTTCATTATAGATCTTGCCCTCAGTACTGCTGTCATTATGGATCTTTCTCTCAGTACTGCTTTCAGTATGAATCTTTCCTTCAGTACTGCTTTCATTATGGATCTTCCTCTTAGAACTGCTTTCATTATGGATCTTGCCCTCAGTACTGCTTTCATTATAGATCTTGCCCTCAGTACTGCTGTCATTATGGATCTTTCTCTCAGTACTGCTTTCAGTATGAATCTTTCCTTCAGTACTGCTTTCATTATGGATCTTCCTCTTAGAACTGCTTTCATTATGGATCTTGCCCTCAGTACTGCTTTCATTATAGATCTTGCCCTCAGTACTGCTGTCATTATGGATCTTTCTCTCAGTACTGCTTTCAGTATGAATCTTTCCTTCAGTACTGCTTTCATTATGGATCTTCCTCTTAGAACTGCTTTCATTATGGATCTTGCCCTCAGTACTGCTTTCATTATAGATCTTGCCCTCAGTACTGCTGTCATTATGGATCTTTCTCTCAGTACTGCTTTCAGTATGAATCTTTCCTTCAGTACTGCTTTCATTATGGATCTTCCTCTTAGAACTGCTTTCATTATGGATCTTGCCCTCAGTACTGCTTTCATTATAGATCTTGCCCTCAGTACTGCTGTCATTATGGATCTTTCTCTCAGTACTGCTTTCAGTATGAATCTTTCCTTCAGTACTGCTTTCATTATGGATCTTCCTCTTAGAACTGCTTTCATTATGGATCTTGCCCTCAGTACTGCTTTCATTATAGATCTTGCCCTCAGTACTGCTGTCATTATGGATCTTTCTCTCAGTACTGCTTTCAGTATGAATCTTTCCTTCAGTACTGCTTTCATTATGGATCTTCCTCTTAGAACTGCTTTCATTATGGATCTTGCCCTCAGTACTGCTTTCATTATAGATCTTGCCCTCAGTACTGCTGTCATTATGGATCTTTCTCTCAGTACTGCTTTCAGTATGAATCTTTCCTTCAGTACTGCTTTCATTATGGATCTTCCTCTTAGAACTGCTTTCATTATGGATCTTGCCCTCAGTACTGCTTTCATTATAGATCTTGCCCTCAGTACTGCTGTCATTATGGATCTTTCTCTCAGTACTGCTTTCAGTATGAATCTTTCCTTCAGTACTGCTTTCATTATGGATCTTCCTCTTAGAACTGCTTTCATTATGGATCTTGCCCTCAGTACTGCTTTCATTATAGATCTTGCCCTCAGTACTGCTGTCATTATGGATCTTTCTCTCAGTACTGCTTTCAGTATGAATCTTTCCTTCAGTACTGCTTTCATTATGGATCTTCCTCTTAGAACTGCTTTCATTATGGATCTTGCCCTCAGTACTGCTTTCATTATAGATCTTGCCCTCAGTACTGCTGTCATTATGGATCTTTCTCTCAGTACTGCTTTCAGTATGAATCTTTCCTTCAGTACTGCTTTCATTATGGATCTTCCTCTTAGAACTGCTTTCATTATGGATCTTGCCCTCAGTACTGCTTTCATTATAGATCTTGCCCTCAGTACTGCTGTCATTATGGATCTTTCTCTCAGTACTGCTTTCAGTATGAATCTTTCCTTCAGTACTGCTTTCATTATGGATCTTCCTCTTAGAACTGCTTTCATTATGGATCTTGCCCTCAGTACTGCTTTCATTATAGATCTTGCCCTCAGTACTGCTGTCATTATGGATCTTTCTCTCAGTACTGCTTTCAGTATGAATCTTTCCTTCAGTACTGCTTTCATTATGGATCTTCCTCTTAGAACTGCTTTCATTATGGATCTTGCCCTCAGTACTGCTTTCATTATAGATCTTGCCCTCAGTACTGCTGTCATTATGGATCTTTCTCTCAGTACTGCTTTCAGTATGAATCTTTCCTTCAGTACTGCTTTCATTATGGATCTTCCTCTTAGAACTGCTTTCATTATGGATCTTGCCCTCAGTACTGCTTTCATTATAGATCTTGCCCTCAGTACTGCTGTCATTATGGATCTTTCTCTCAGTACTGCTTTCAGTATGAATCTTTCCTTCAGTACTGCTTTCATTATGGATCTTCCTCTTAGAACTGCTTTCATTATGGATCTTGCCCTCAGTACTGCTTTCATTATAGATCTTGCCCTCAGTACTGCTGTCATTATGGATCTTTCTCTCAGTACTGCTTTCAGTATGAATCTTTCCTTCAGTACTGCTTTCATTATGGATCTTCCTCTTAGAACTGCTTTCATTATGGATCTTGCCCTCAGTACTGCTTTCATTATAGATCTTGCCCTCAGTACTGCTGTCATTATGGATCTTTCTCTCAGTACTGCTTTCAGTATGAATCTTTCCTTCAGTACTGCTTTCATTATGGATCTTCCTCTTAGAACTGCTTTCATTATGGATCTTGCCCTCAGTACTGCTTTCATTATAGATCTTGCCCTCAGTACTGCTGTCATTATGGATCTTTCTCTCAGTACTGCTTTCAGTATGAATCTTTCCTTCAGTACTGCTTTCATTATGGATCTTCCTCTTAGAACTGCTTTCATTATGGATCTTGCCCTCAGTACTGCTTTCATTATAGATCTTGCCCTCAGTACTGCTGTCATTATGGATCTTTCTCTCAGTACTGCTTTCAGTATGAATCTTTCCTTCAGTACTGCTTTCATTATGGATCTTCCTCTTAGAACTGCTTTCATTATGGATCTTGCCCTCAGTACTGCTTTCATTATAGATCTTGCCCTCAGTACTGCTGTCATTATGGATCTTTCTCTCAGTACTGCTTTCAGTATGAATCTTTCCTTCAGTACTGCTTTCATTATGGATCTTCCTCTTAGAACTGCTTTCATTATGGATCTTGCCCTCAGTACTGCTTTCATTATAGATCTTGCCCTCAGTACTGCTGTCATTATGGATCTTTCTCTCAGTACTGCTTTCAGTATGGATCTTTCCTTCAGTACTGCTTTCATTATGGATCTTCCTCTTAGAACTGCTTTCATTATGGATCTTGCCCTCAGTACTGCTTTCATTATGGATCTTGCCCTCAGTACTGCTTTCAGTATGGATCTTGCCCTCAGTACTGCTTTCGATCTCTTACTTTAGTCTAAGTGGACCTAATCTAATTCTTGCTCTCTTTGGTTTTTTCTTCCAGTTTGAGTCTGCCTCATGACCAAGATCCCAAATGTCTCTCACACCGGTCTACAAGTACAGGATACAACGTCATGTCTAGAGCCCTGGACAATTATACTTACCCTTGGTCCTGGTCTAACTGTAGTCGACACTACCTCACGGAGTTCCTAGAGTAAGTGTAACATGCCCATTCCGTAGTATGTCTAGTCTGTAGCATGCCCATTCCGTAGCATGTCTAGTCCGTAGTGGATACAGCCTAATGCCAGTTTTTCTAATGCAAACGTTGTATGGTGTGCAGCGCAGGTAATGCCGAGTGTCTGAGGGATGAACCTATC
>NW_007413699.1:0-599 GCF_000475195.1 Diaphorina citri
TCTAAAACCAAGATTGAAGATAGCAACACTTTCAAAAATACAAAAATTAAAGGGCATCCTCGCCCGAAGGATTCTTTTTGAAATGGAATGTAGTGTGGTTCTTACCTCGTAACTGATAAGATAGGGCTTACCAGAAAGTGAGTCAGGATGTAGATAAAAGGATACTTCCTGGTAAGATGATGAAGTTTAGGCCGCTGGATTTTTGGCTCGGATCCACAAATAATTTATGTAATTTTGAAGCACTTAATTGAGCATTCCGCTCGTTAAAAGGAGGCACAAATAAATTTGCAAAGGTTCAAAAGTTTGAGCTTTCCGCTCCACAAGAGATTAAAAAACACGAGATTTTTATGCAAGGGCACAATGAGCTTTCCGCTCGAGAATTGAGAAGCTTAAGGCTTAATAGAAATCACAAGCAATATTAACCCACGAGATTTTTTATGCAAGGGCACAATGAGCTTTCCGCTCGAGATTGAGAAGCTTAAGGCTTAATAGAAATCACAAGCAATATTAACTTTATGATGACCAAAAGACAACCGAAAGTCAACTAACTGTAAGTTTCTAGAATGCATTGGTTTGGGAGTACCGAGGTACTCATGCAT
>NW_007413700.1:0-599 GCF_000475195.1 Diaphorina citri
AAAGCAACCACCCTACTTAGGGCTGATTGGGAGGCTGACAAAAAAAGGCTTACCCCGTCTGTATATGGGAAAAGGTGAAGAATAAGAAGAACCTAATACATGATATAATAATATCTACCATTGGTCCAGTGAACTTTAGACTTAGATATGGACAAACACCATAGAGCTCAGCTTTATGCTCCCTACTCCCCACTAACTTGGGAAAACCCCATTGAGTTAAAACTTGGGACTCACTTTGTGAATTCAATAATTTACATTTTCCCGTTTTATTTTCAGAGAGTCCTAGTCATTGTCCATCATGATCTGGATGCAATATGTTCGATGAAAATATTGCAATCACTGTTCAAATGTGATTCTCGAGTGTACGCCCTGGAGCCTGTTGCTGGTGTTCAAGATTTTAAACTAGCGTATGAAAGATACAGACATGAGGTAAGTATACCTTTAAAAAAAATCAAATCAAAAAACAAAGTTTGTATGTCTTGGAGCTAGTCAGTAAAGAGATGTCAAACTACTTAGTGCACGAAAACAAGGCAGCCTAGTTAGCTTGAAAGGTAGTACACATGCCTTGTAAGTGCTAGGCTCTGGGTTTCATTTTCTCC
>NW_007413701.1:0-599 GCF_000475195.1 Diaphorina citri
TGAAAGTCTCTGGAGGTTTAATTTATTTTAATTGTCAGCCTAATTAATTTTAATTGCTTTTTATGAGTTTTGAGTAGATTCGGGCTGAGCCATGAAGAGTTGGACTTTTTTTTTTGGAAAAAGGTTCCATGGCTGATGTGCTGAACCATAGGAAATAGAAGATAAGGCGCCATGGGAATCGGTTGTTTCAAAATTTTTCCGAAAGGAAAATGTACCACCTACATATCTTATGTTGAACTGTTTGCCTCCGAAAAGACCGACATGAGATAGTAAATGTCCGTTCAGGTAGAAACACTACCGTCACTAGTGTAGTCCTGAACGAGATTAGGCACCTACAATATTATGTGGAAAACTTTGAACTACATACATTTTGCTGATTCCCTATGAGTTCAGGTCACGTGACGTGATTGTAGTTGCTCCTACCTTTACTCTACCGAGTAGCGTTAACATTACTCTAGGTAACTAATGAACATTCCCAATTTGATTACAAGAGATTACCAATGATTAGGTACTTCCCACGATCTCTCCATAGACATTAGGAATAAATCCTTGTTTATTTAATTATTTATAGGTACAGTAAAATTTACAATCAAAATGTT
>NW_007413702.1:0-599 GCF_000475195.1 Diaphorina citri
CCATCTTTCCATATCTTAGACAGGCACATCCTATCTTAGAGAATTGAGACGTGGAGTTCCCATCATTTTGAGCGAAGTTTCTTGACATGCGAATTGTGTATGCTATGAAGACTGGACCAGTTTTTTTTTCTTCTTCTTCTTCTTCTTCTTCATCTTCCTCCTCTTCTTCTTTTTTTGATGGCAGGTGGAGGAGGACGAGAAAGAATAGAGGAACTAGAATGAGGAAGAGAAGAAAAAATTAGTGAGGGAGGAGAAAGAGAAAAAAGAAAACGAGGATAATCAGGAAGAAGAGAAATAGAAGAACTAGAATGAGGAGGAGGAGAAGAACGAGGAAAAAGAGAAGGAGAGCAAAGGAGTGAGTGAGGAGAAAGACAAGAAACAAGAAATAGGAGAGAGTTAGGAAGAAGAGAAATAGAAGACTAAAGGAAGGAGGAGAAATCTCACCTCCCCCCTACCCACCCATATTCATACACAAAAACCCCAATTTTCAAGGTCACCCAACCAATCTTAAGAAATACCCCTCCCTCCTCCTACCCCAACATAACTAGCATTCTTTTCCCCTCCTACCCCCCCCCCAAAACAGCATTCCTCTTCCCCTC
>NW_007413703.1:0-599 GCF_000475195.1 Diaphorina citri
CATCATCCTAAAACCTAAATAGGTTCATTCCTATCCTCCTCTATTCGATTTCGGGACGATAAGACCTCAGTAGTTACATCTCTTCATACAACGCAGTCTTTAGACGAATTTAATCTCAATTATCTTATCTCTCCACAGGGCAACACAACTTCTACGCGAAGATGCATCACGCCGGACATCAAAGAGAGTGTCAAAACGAAAACAACATTGTGGCTGATTGCAATGACAATGAAAATGTCATGAGCTACATGAGAGAAGATGTTGCTCTGAATGAAAACCACTTCTACCAACACATTCATCTTCCATTCTGGATGAACAGTGAAAAATACAACAAGAATAATAACAACAATAACGGACAGAGCAGCGCGATGGAGTACTACTTCTACGGAAATAATATGAATAACATGAACATGAACAATATGAATAACAACAACAATTGGAATAACATGAACATGAATAATTGGAATAACATGAACAACAATTGGAACAATATGAACCGAAATAACATGAACAACATGAATAATTGGAATAACATGAACAACAATTGGAATAACATGAACCGAAATAATTGGAACAACATGAACCGAAATAACATGAAC
>NW_007413704.1:0-599 GCF_000475195.1 Diaphorina citri
AATAAATTGATAATGTTTATCTTTACAAAAATTATAATTATGAAAGATGAACTACGAAAAAAAAATAATCATTTTAGATGTATCGAACTGTGGACCTGCTTCCTACGACCCTAGATGATTTACCATTCACTCCATTCAGCCAATATTTAAGTTGATTTACAGGCGCTTAACAAACCAGATATAAATTTCAATCATTGCGACTTTAGCGCTTCTACGTGTAGCGGATGTTTAGAAAACCCAAATTGAAAAAAAATCCCACGGCCTGAGGTATTTAGAAAACCAAACTGAAAAAAATCCCACAGTCTGAGGGATATTGAGGGGCTCCTTCCTCTTTAGTGTGCTGCTCCGCTGCGAGGTATGTTCAGGAATTGGCAACGCCGCATTGTTTGTTTTGATTTTTGAAAATGTGTTTTTTTTTTTCTTCTTTTGAATTATTTGAATACCGTAAACTGAGGTGACTTTGCACCACTTTTTCTCAAATTTTTGGATACCTTGTTATAACTTTGTAACCAAATAGTTTACAGCGTTAAAAATGCTATGAAAAGGTAGCCAAAGGGTTTAGCTTTATTTTTAATTAATTTGATTATAAATTTAGGTTG
>NW_007413705.1:0-599 GCF_000475195.1 Diaphorina citri
TGGGAAAAAAAAAAAAAAAAAAATGTACCTCAGCACTGCTTCTGCATTACTTCAAGTCCAGAAAGTAACCTGTTGAGTGTTGAAATATTTTTTAAATAAAAAATAAGTGAAAATATTTGTTGAATGTTGAACATTGAAAAACCCAATACCTTCATAGATAGATTTGTAGAAGCTGTTACCTTCTGAATGACAAGTAACTTTTTTCTTCTTTTCTTTTCCCAGGCTGTTCTCCACCAGTGCCATTCAATGTTCGGATAAGGAAGGATGGCTGAGCAAACTACAGTCCGTCCGTCGTCTGGAGCCAACCAAGGAGTCCCATTCACGTATGTTAAGTGACAAGGAGATCATCTTTGAACTTCACACACACAACATCCGGCCTGACTCGGGGGATAAATATCTTACCAATTAGTAAGTAGAATGAGATACATTATTGGCTAGGATCACAATTTAAGTTTTTTTTTTAAGAGGTTTGACAGAGGGAACTGTAACTGCTATGGTCTTTTCGTTCCGAAATCGAAGAGAGAAGGAAGACAGGATAGGAGAAAGCCAGCCGTTCTGAGAACGAACATTATACCATTAGGATAAAATCCGCCCCGGGC
>NW_007413706.1:0-599 GCF_000475195.1 Diaphorina citri
TTGGAACAGGTGGCTAACTTCATCATGACCAATAGCAAGTCCAAACAGGGTCCGACTGTCACCCAGACACCCCCGAGTGGCGAATATTGTGATCCCTTCACAGGTAAGATTCTTTCCCATCATCTGAGTCAGATGTTCTAGGAACACCCATCATCTGAATCAGATGTTCTTGGAACAGGTGGCTAACTTCATCATGACCAATAGCAAGTCCAAACAGGGTCCAACTGTCACCCAGACACCCCCGAGTAGCGAATATTGTGATCCCTTCACAGGTAAGATTCATTCCCATCATCTGAGTCAGGTGTTCTTGGAACAGTCATCACCTGAGTCAGGTGTTCTTGGAACAGGTGGCTAACTTCATCATGACCAATAGCAAGTCCAAACAGGGTCCGACAGTCACCCAGACACCTCCGAGTAGCGAATATTGTGATCCCTTCACAGGTAAGATTCTTTCGAATTCGATGTAGAATACATAGAATATACCCTGTTAATCCTGCCCGAATCGGACTGAAAAGTCCCTTTTCTCCCGCAGTCTAAACAAGGTCTTCTGTATCCTGTTTATCCTAAACCTAAACAGATGAGGTTCGTTCTCAGAACGG
>NW_007413707.1:0-599 GCF_000475195.1 Diaphorina citri
CTGGCGGGCTTTTGGATACCTGTAAGTTTTTTTCTCCCATAGGTGAGTATTACGTAGTAGTACCTATAAATTACATAGGTATTATGGGATTTTTCCTTTTTAAGGGACTTTGGTACCTAAGAAGACATTTTTACCTCGAAAAATCTCGTTTATGAGGGATTTTTTTCACCTCTTCTCCCGCGCTTTTTACCTTTTTACTTTTTTTTAATATTTCCCTCTCCCCCCTTACCTTTGAATTTCGTTTAATGAAGTCAGACGTGTAATTCCCGATATCGAGTAATGTCTCCAATTTATTCCCTCCTCTCCCTCCCTCTTTCCCTTGTTTTAACTTTTATGAACTCTCACACCCTTAATTTAGAGGTGAAAATAATGATACAGGGTGGTTGTAAGAATAAAAAAATAGTAATAAAAATAGGGTGACTGAGTTGAATGGAAATTCAAATCAGCAATTTCCAAGTACGAGTGGGTATCACATCTGGTATACACATCCGGGTTCGATTCCTGGTTTGGACGACATTTTGTCGGCTCTGTGTAATGTTGGGGGTGTACTTTGTATTGGCTGAGGAAGACAGTTTACTAGCTTCTTTAAGCAGCCACCA
>NW_007413708.1:0-599 GCF_000475195.1 Diaphorina citri
GTGTACATTGAATGATGATCATTAAAGAGTCTAAAATTCTAAACAAATAAAACATTATGTGATGATTTCTCAATAGTACCTATGTACAATTGTTTTTATTTACAATGGTGATTTTATACAAAAATTAAATGCAAAGTATACTATCCCAAGATATTTCTTACTAGGATTTCTCCCCGAATATCTGAGAATGGAACGGATGGTAGAGATTTTCACCGTAATATTGAATTTTAAGATTTCGAAGTACAGAACAATATAAAAATACACCGACAGAAAAAGCATGACGAATATAAAATTATAAACAGAGGTAATAGTAAAACCTAAATATAAACAAAATACACCCAGTGCTGGTTATCTTGGGACTAACCCAAAGTAGACATGAGAAATATAAGTCAATCTTCTAATAATGAATTATCTCGCATCGCATTGATCGATTGTCGACAGTAAAATTGATCTACGAGATGATCTATTATGAAAAGTTCACTTGGTAAAATCCTGAAGCAATAGTTCGCAAAAAATTGTCATTGATATCAAAAATTCGCAAATGGCATAGACATAAAAGTCATAAAACAGATAATCATCTAAAACATAACAATAGAAGT
>NW_007413709.1:0-599 GCF_000475195.1 Diaphorina citri
CAGTGTGCCTCAGGATTTGGAGGAGTTTCACAACATGCTGTATGCCTATGGGAATGCCACTGCCATTGGAATCATTCATAAGAAACCGCGCTGGGACTTTTCGGGCAGTTTTCATTTCGTGACTACCATTGTGTCGACTATAGGTAAGTTGAATGTTAATTACCAATTTGCTCTGTTTTCTTTCCACCTCGTAAATGACCTGATTAATTGGCAGGTAAATACCGAGATACAGTGTCACAGGAAGAAATTAAGAACTGATTAGCATTACTTGTGGGTCACTTACAAAACAAGGTCATAGCCAAAATGTACAAAGATATAGATATGTACTTAGATCTTAGATTAGTTTTTCCCTTTGCATGATGTCCAAGGGATTGGTTAATTCCGTTAATTTTATTGGCACCACAACTGTATGCAAAATTATCCAAAAATTCCAAAATTCATCATGCAGTTCAGTCAAAAGAAGTCCTAGACCAAATTATTTCTCAAAAGACTTCAGTCGCCATGAAAATTCCACATGGCTCGCATTGTGTTTGTTATTTATTATCACTAGATGAGAAATTATCTTATCTGTGCGCCAATACATTAATGAAATGCTCATG
>NW_007413710.1:0-599 GCF_000475195.1 Diaphorina citri
TTTTTTCCACGTATGTGGGAAAAACTCCCAATTTGTATTCAAAGCCACGAACTTGTCTGTTATCTCGCCGCGTACACCTTCCTAACTTCATAATCATTATCGTCCTCTCTCTTTGCCCATCTTCTCATCCTCTTGTTCCCTTCTTATCCCTCTCTTATCTTATCCCTTGTTCCCGTCTCCCATCTCTCTTGTCCCTTTTGTCCCGTTTTCGCCCCCTCTTGATCCTATCTCCTCTCATTCTCTCGCCTTTTTGTTATCTTCTACTCCACCTCTTATCCCGTTTTTTCGCCCTCTCCTTTTCCTTCTCTCCCCCATCCTCTTGCCCTTTTTCCTCATCTTCTTATCCTCTCTTCATCTCTCGTTCCTCCTTCATTATCCTCTATCGTCCTCATCCACTCTTATCCTTTTTTCTCTTCGTAGCTTCTCTTTTCCCACATTGTCTCTAGTTTTGTTTGTTTTATTTTGACTTTTTTTTCGCCTCAGAACAAATTCGGTGACGGGCGATCTGCTTTATGGATAGAATAGAATATACCTTGTTTATCCTACTCGAATGAGACTAAAAAGTCCCTTTACCCCAGCAGTCTAAACAAGGTCTCGTG
>NW_007413711.1:0-599 GCF_000475195.1 Diaphorina citri
GAGAGAAGGAAGACAGGATAGGAGAAAGCCAGTCGTTCCGAGAACGAACATTATCCCATCAGGATAAAATCCGCCCCGAGTGGGAATCGAAGCCGCGGCCTAGCGCTTACAAGGCAGACGCACTACCAACTAAGCTAACTAGGCTGGCAGTTTTATTTTGTTTTCATCATTAGGTACTTCTGTTTTAATTTCACTTTGTTTTCATCTGGTACTTTGCTCAGCAATATTTCTAATCTTTGTTTTGAGGAAATGTTAAGTTGTGAAGTAGGAAGTGAATGTTGTGCATAACTGAGCGATAGTATGTTCTACAGGTAGCGCCGACCAAGGGTGTTCGACCTTTGCACATCTGGGAGAGCTTGTGATAGCATAGAAAGCAGTACAGGTTGTACCGGGTTGGGATGAGACAGGAAATTGTTTCTACAGTTTGGCATGGGAGTGGTAACTTAAAAACAAGGTTAGTTCACCAACCTCGCCTATCTCAACCCGGTGCATAGCCACAACCTCAAATGCAGAACATCATAACCCTGCCTCGGTGGTGTAGTGGTCAAGGCGCTCGCCTGGTAAACAGGAGGGCGTGGGTTCAATCCCAGCCGAGGTAT
>NW_007413712.1:0-599 GCF_000475195.1 Diaphorina citri
TCCCATCAGGATAAAATCCGCCCCAGGCGGGAATCGAACCCGCGGCCTAGCGCTTACAAGGCAGACGCACTACCAACTCGCATCCCAAACCTCTTGCCCTCTTCCTTGTACCTCTGATACTCATGCTTATTGTTCTAATGATTGAAATTCGACATTAGTTCTCAACCAACCTATTTAGAGAACCTATTTTGGATTTATATGGTTTATCTATCTATCTTTTTTTATGGTTTATAGTGTTATGGTTTATACAGAGTGTTTCAAAAGTCCGGGGACCCCTGAATATTTTTTGAACGGCTAAAGATGGGAAGCTGAAATTTAGGGTAGTGATTTTCACAATACTTATTTATTATAGTTATACTTATTTACTTATATTTATACTTAGGTACATCTTTCATTAACATATATGTATGTAGGGGAACACGGGGTAAAATGACACCTCTAGTGCTTATGAGGTCCTAACTAAAAAATAAAAGACACACAGATATGTAATTTTGTAATGAAATAAAGTATTATTTTGGCAACAAAGTAGATCAGACAAGAACGATATATGTATCACTGGGGGGAAAAAAACTATTTTTTTTTTTTTTTTTTTTTTTTTT
>NW_007413713.1:0-599 GCF_000475195.1 Diaphorina citri
CTCTCTTTTTATTCTTCATTTTCTTCTTCTCCTTTTCCTTCCTTCTCTTCGTTCTCTTTTCATCCTCCTTCCTTCCTTCCTTCCTTTCGTTTTCTCCTTCGTTCCGCTTCTCTTTCTCCTCCTCTTCTTCTTTTTCTCATTTTCCTCTTTTAACCACCCTCTGCTCTTGTTCTCCTTCTAGTTCTTCCTCAGACTGTCACTCAACCAAATACACATCATGCACACCGTTGTTTAACATCAATAGATCAATATTCCATTATTTGAAAGATTCAAAATTGGAAGTGGTGCATGCAACAGAAACCAGAAACTAATAGCTATAGAACGCCTATCAGGTAGTGATGCATCACGCAGTACAGTTATTTCCATAAACATGACATGTTGTATTCACTTATTTGAAGGCGCTTTTTCGAAATACATTTCGGTAACCTCAGCTGTTGACTTTTCAACTATAACCTCAAAAGCAGCAAAATTTGATAAAATTCAAGAATTCAACAAAAATAATCAAATAAATCCAATTTCAGATTAGGGATGGGATATTCGACTCTTTTTGAATATTCGAATACCACGATTCGATTCTTTTCAAATATTCGACTCAAAGA
>NW_007413714.1:0-3825 GCF_000475195.1 Diaphorina citri
ATTTCGTAATTTTTTGAAGCATTCTATCAAATAATCGACAGAAATAGGTGACTTTTTGAAAATCGAGGTTGTCTATTTCCGATTTTTCCTTTTTTTTTTTGTTTTTCTTGAAGATTGTGTGAAAATCTGAACTTTTTGCTTTTTGGCTTTTCTTTTCTGTCTTTTTAATACCTACAGGAAAATTGATTAATATCACAAATTAATAGCTATTCTACATTCCCACACTTTTGCATAGAACCCTAATTAATTGCAGACAAGTGACTCTTGCTTCATTCAATCATTGGTAAGCTCAGAACTCCCTATAAAAAATGTCTACCCTACCTACTCAACAGTCAAACACTTGCTGATGGAAAAACCACTTTAGCCTGTAGCTTTGTGATGCTACAAGCTACATACAGTTAGGTACCTGACAGTACCTACTATTAACACTTTGGCTACCAGACTCAAAATGCGTGTCTTTCCCCAGGTACCAAGCCCATATCTCAGGAACTACTGAACTCTAGTGAGTGAAATTTGCACTGTTATGCTTGGTATCGTCAGCTAATAACGAATCAGCTGTTTGTTTACTGAGTGCACCGGTGATCTCATGGTACACTAAACATGATATTTTGAAAAGTCATTACTGAGGTACCATTGAGTTACCCGGTGAACTCAGTTTTGTTTACATTTTACCGGGGTTCTTGTTTTGATTTTCATTCGGTTTCTATCAAAAAAAAAAAAAAAAAATTGGTGTGGAACTCACGATTTCTATTAGATTACGAAATAACGTATTTGAAAGAAAAAAAAATTTCCAAGTCCCGAGCTGAGCGCCCACGCGGGAAAATTCCCTATCTTAAATACTCCCATGGTAAGAGGGATAATAAAAAGTGTCAAAATTGAACTTTTTTGCAATTTTCTAAGTCCCAAAAATTCGCGCCTACGGCGGCCAATTTTCGGACCAAAAATTGTTCTATCTTAAAATACTCCCCATGTAATGAGGATCATTAAAAAGTGTCAAAAATTGAACTTTTTTTTTCGAAGTTCCGAAGCAACATTGACTTTGGTTGATATCTGGATGAGTGGCTATAAATGCCGATTTTTACCAAAGTTACAGTCGCGTCCTTGGAAATATCTGTATATGCCATACCAATTTCAATCACTTTAACGACAAACCGTCTTGAGATATTTTGTCACAACCTTTTTCAACCATTTTCCACGAAATGAGGGTTAAGTAAGCAATTACTTGGTAATATCTGGATGGGTGATTATCCATTTTTACCAAATTGTTACAGTGCGTCCTTGACCATACGGGATAGCAATAACCAAATTTCATTTCTCCTACGACAAAATCGTCCTGAATATTTTGTCACAACTTTCTCTTTTTCCCAATTTAACCTGTAGTACACTCGTACTACGTACGTAACGTACAGACCATGGCTAAATCATTTTTTGACATTTTGCTTATTTCGGTTGTCATTCTGTGTCTGATACTTTTCTATGAAAACCAGATTAGTACAGGTACTCCAATATATTAAGCGATGTATTGCTTTTGAAAAAAAATAAATATATGAAGGAAATTGTTTTTTGTGGGTATTTAGTGGGAACCCTTCTGAGTCACCGAGGTATCCCTCATGGTACACGGGGGATGCTCGTTGAGTCACCCGGCTACCTCATGGTAGCCCAAGTAACCTGACGAGTAACTTTGACTCTTGTTTACACCTGTAACTTAACTTACACCGTCTAGTAAAAATACATTTTTATCAGAAATTTTTAACTTTATGGATTACATTTTTCTTTTTCTCTTTACGATTAAGTTGAGCCCTTTAAATACTCAAACTGAACCAGGAAAAAAAAAAAAGGTTGTTTTATGAAGTCTAAATAAATGTTAAGTAATTGTTTTGCTGTCGGTAATTCCATGTATTATCTCTACCTTTTTTCCTTATCTATGACTTTTCCTTATGAATAACATCCTTCCTTTTATCTATATCTCAATAAATAACTCTACGACACAGGGTATAACCCCTACACAACGTTAGAGTACATAAAATTTCTCCATCCATAATATGTATAATACTTTCTGAACATCACATCCTTAATCCCATTAAAAAAATAAAGAGAAAAAAAAACACAACAAGTAAAAGTATCCAATAAAAGATCCTGAGATAGGTGGTTGGAGGTTATAAGGTTTCTGGTCAGGTAGTGTTGGGCGTGATGACTTCACCACAAATTGTTATTTTTCTTTGTGAAATTATTTTAGATAAAAGGGACCCTTAACTTGTTCGAGTCCCATTTTGTTATTGAATGGACTGGGTAGTATAAGTAAGGGTACAAGTAGTAACCCAACCCCAGGTGGAGGGTAGTAGCCCAAGTAAGGGTACGGTGGGTATAACGGGTAAGGGACAATGGTGGGTACGGGTATAATGACGGTACATGTGGGTAAGGGTACAATAACGGGGTAAGACACAAGGGTAGAGAGCTCAGACACCTCCCCCGGTATCCACCCCTCACCCGACGTAGTATGGTAGTCTGTATAAGGAGGTGGGTACAATGGAAATTTGTTATACTGTTACCTATTAATATTAAGTTGTCCTGTTACAACCTATTGAACACCGTCTTCAGGGTAGTCACCTTCTTACGATGATTTCCTTGACCGTGTTTGTTCGTCAACGGTACACATAATTCCAAATCCAAATTCGTGTTTTTCTAAAAAAGAGTTTATCTCGTCACTAATCACAATCAATATCGGCCAATCCAACTTATGTTTTTCCTCGAAAGATAAGTGACAACACCGAAGACGTATTAATGGAGGGTTCCAACAAGTTATCTAAAAAACTAGAAATAATCTCGAAACCCCCCGCGCGCGAGACTTCCCTTGAAGAAGTAACAACGTGTTATGAAGACTTATTTTCCTTGATTCACCACAGATACTCTCGGGTACATTTTATTTCGTGTCTTATTTTAACTTAAACTTAAAAGTGAATTGCAACTTAAATTAAGTTAATTTGATTTCCTAAGGGAATGGACCAGGCTATAAGTACAAGGGTACAGGGAACAAGTTACAATTGGTACGACAGAATATAAAGGTGGGACGTTTCAAAGCTTAACGGCAGTGGATTAATATTAAAATAAGTTAGATTAATGGACTTAGTGTCTACCTTTTAACGTTTTTTGTCGTGGATTAACTTCCACACAAAAACAAAACTCGACGCCTCACAATCAAACGTTCATGATCACACTTTCGACACTATACCTTCTCTCTACTAATATATCACTGTCTCTCTACAAATAATTAAACTTTAAAGCAGTTGTTACGGCGACAGTAGGACGAACACTCTGACAAAAGATAACTACTTTCTGTGACTACCTTACACCATTTTCCTTGGAAAAGTAATGGAAGAATCTGATAAGTCTACTCCCAACTTTGCCCTCACATACGCTAGTTTGTACCTCCAGTGGAATAACAGGTAAATTGTAGCACCAACAGACTCACAATGCGTTCTTCTAGTAACGTTAAGAACCCGTACAAGTCTTAGTCATAGTAGACTACCTAACATTTCTCCTTATGTAAATGAGTAATACCTTCGTCTTCAGACATTCTTATATTCTTTCACAGTTCCATTTAGTACATTCTAGTTCACTAACAACGACTAATACTAAAAATAGATTTTTTTTTTACAACTTGTCCGTTTCCATGTAAAAGAATAATGAAAAGTTATAAATTTAGTTAGGATCATTGGAAACCCGAAGTATTCGAAACAGGTAGTCTAAGATACCAGAGTGATTTAGTGTTCCGTAAATTAAAACTTCAGAGTAAAGATTGATTGTTCAATTGTGAAACCGATGTAC
>NW_007413714.1:9545-10199 GCF_000475195.1 Diaphorina citri
GAAAAGAAAAGCTCCTTTTTGTATTTAACCTAACCCTATAATAACTTAATAACACTAATCACTGCTCTAATTGTGAAAACTCCTTCTTGCGTTTAACCTAACCCTATAATAACACTGGTCACTGCTCGTTTGTACCAGTTCCTTTGGTAGCAATATTCCACGGACACGGACGTGACTTCTGCACAAGTACCCCTCTGGTATCAACTCAATTTACTCAATTGTCCTACGAGGCTCAGTGCACCCCGTATTCCAAGCCTAGGGCCGATTTTTTTTTCCTTTACCAGGATCTCAGGTAAAGGAACCAAAGCAGGGATCTCAGGTACCATAAGTTTTTACAGAACACTAGTGTACGTTTTTAATGAACTTTCGGTGCTTTTCCATCAGATGAGGAGACATTCCAAGAGGCTCTGGACGTGATCTGTACATGGTTAGAACGAGGCGAGTGTAACAAGCGTAATTTTTTTTTTATCCAAAAATCAAAATCAGCAAAAATCATTGATTTACCTTGATTTACCTTGACAACTTTATTAAATTCTTACAGATCCAGCTTCCATAATGAGTAACGGATTTCCCCGTTACAATCCATCAGGTGGATCAGGCCCAAGAAAAAGCAATGACTTTCCTCCGCTACCTCCAGACACCGATCAAAGTCTA
>NW_007413715.1:0-599 GCF_000475195.1 Diaphorina citri
ATCCCCCTGAGTCCGATCTTGTATGTGAGTGCGTCCAGTCCGTCAGGAGGGATGTAGTTGGACACATGTTCAAGGAATAGAGAGTGCCACAACATTAGATATCTAAATATCCTCAATCCCGTCTCTACTGAGATAATATAGGATGATATCGTGATGACTTGCTTAGGTTTGTATCATTCTATAATGCCCGAGACTTGTTCATTAATCATAAATATCACAGGAGGGATGCAGTTGGACACATGTTCAAGGAATAGAGAGTGCACAACATTAGATATCTAAATATCCTCCATCCCGTCTCCACGGAGATAATATAGGATGATATCGTGATGACTTGCTTAGGTTTGTATCATTCTATAATGCCCGAGACTTGTTCATTAATCATAAATATCATAATGTACAACTTACCCTTTTATGTTCCTCTTCTTCCTCAGATCTAACCTTTCTGTACCCTCCTCCTGCCCTATGATGTTATTCCGGGGAAATATAAAAAGATAAAACCCTGGAGTCAGTATGTTCCAGGGTCGAAATCAGCTGAGCAACTTTGGCGTCGCCTTAGAGATAAAGCTCTTTTATAGGTGAGTCGGCTTTGGTATCCAATC
>NW_007413716.1:0-599 GCF_000475195.1 Diaphorina citri
GATAAATACCTATGTTGCCCCTTCAATTGCATAAGTGCGGGATCCCGCGCTGGATCCCGCGGGATTGGAAACGTGCGGAATTTGCGACCCCTACCCGTAGGCAACCCATTTTGGCACGAAATTCATGGCTCAGAAGAGGTGGCGAGGAATGTTGCCAACTTGCCAAAAGATCGTTTCTTCTCAGCACCGTTCCAGGTTACAATAGACGGATGAAATGTATTCTGACCTTGAAACTAACTCTGACACAGGACGAGAAGTTCCGCGGACCACATGCGGTACATTTACCGCAGTTTGGGCACCGCTGGTTTAGTTTCATTATAAGTTGATTGTAGAGGTGTGAGTAAAGACGACACTCAAAACACAGGTAACTTCTTTTTCCACCTAGTTTCATTATAAGTTGATTGTAGAAGTGTGAGTAAAGACGACACTCAAAACACAGGTAACTTGTTTTTCCACCAGAACAGTTAAAATGGGGCTAGAACATTTTACATTTTTATGAACCTCAGTCAACATTTCACGGGATTCCCACACAATACTCTGTTAAGTATAACTTCTCACTTTTTTATTCGTTCACGGCCGATATATTGGAATGGTTCTAT
>NW_007413717.1:0-599 GCF_000475195.1 Diaphorina citri
TGACCCCGCCGGGAATCGAACCCGGGTCTCCCGCGTGCAAGGCGAGTGCAGTGACCACTACGCCATGGGAGCTGACGTCAAATAATATTGAAAATATTAGTAGGAAATTTTGTTTTCTAACTAATAGACAAATCCCCGATGCACTCTGACGTGGAGCGAATGAGATATTAGCAAAAAAGAGAGAAGGGTTTGGTGTGAGTTTAAGGTAGGCCCCATGGGATAATGTATGTAGAACGTGTGTGGACACTCAGGATGGGAGTGAGGTGTTCCCAAGTAAGTTATTATTCTGTTACTGTTATTACTGACACATGTATTAATTTTTAATTTTTTAACCCATGAAATATACGAGACCTTGCTTAGACTGCTGGGGTAAAGGGACTTTTCTGTTCTATTCGGGCAGGATAAACAAGGTGTATTCTATTTTCTCTCTATTCTATTCCAGGCTAGTAGGCGCATTCCTAACCCTCTCCCCAGAGCTGTGTATGGTGTGTGAGGATAATGACGGCATAGCCGGCTATGCATTGGCGGCACGGGACGCCAAAACTTTCCATTCTCGCCTCCAGGTGGCCTACTTGCCGGAAATGTGTGATAAATACCCG
>NW_007413718.1:0-599 GCF_000475195.1 Diaphorina citri
CCAGACCATGTCGCACTGGATACTGGAATCAGAGAACGAGCGAAGTGAGGATTACGTTTTAACAAGAGAATTTGATTTAAAAAAAAAAAATTGTTCGATTTTGACAAACAAACATACATTTATATGTCATTTTAACAGGAGAACTTCATGAAAATCTATTCGATTTTGACAAACAAACTTAGATTTATATGTCATTTTAACAGGAGAACTTCATGAAAATCTATTCGATTTCGACAAACAAACAAACATTTATATTATCTGTCTGTTTGTTTATGGGGTCCAGAGGATTGGAGGGTTTGGCAAAGTGGCTTCATCGATTCTGATGGTTGCTAAACTTAAAGATGCGTTCACAGTCGATCTAACCCCATACCCCATTAGAGTATTTAATATACCCTTGGTTCGCTTTTGATATTTGCAAAAAAATGGTGCGACACATAATCCCGAACAAAATGTTCTTTCTCTGTGGAGTTTGAACTCGATCAACAGAAGGCTTGTACTACAATAGGTGCATTTTCTTTTCCTTTCGGGGGCACGGTTGGTCCAGTGGTAACGCGCTTGCTTGCCATGCAGAAGGTCCCGGGTTCGAATCCCACCATCGA
>NW_007413719.1:0-599 GCF_000475195.1 Diaphorina citri
AGGAATTTCTTAGTAACACTTCTTTTAGAACGTTATCTGTTGATTTTTTGTGTTGTGATGATTAGAATGTAGATGATTAGAATATTAAAAATATCACGAAAAAAGATTTAAATGACTTTTCATGCTCAAACACAATTAAAATTCTCCCCCACATGATTATAAAATGTTGTGCCGAATTATCAATTTGATAAAATATGGTATAGAATTTGAAATCAATATTGTCCTTATATTTATCCTCCGGATGTATATCAAACCTGTTTATGAGGTTTTCCTCTGTCTCTCTGAACAAATGTTTAAAACAAACAGGTGATTATAATCACACATAATGAGGTCGTAAAGAAATTGATCAATAATAATTTAATGAAATCTAATCGTTTAGAAATTTCTAATTGAACAAGTGAGCACTGGTTGGTTGCAGTAATGCAGTTTTTTCCTCGTTCTCATGGAACATTGGAACACCTCATTTTTCTTGCAGCTTTGACTTTCTAAACCACAGTGTATGTCTTTGTGATACTTTCTCATGACTCTCATGAGTGATTTCCATTTCTCCAGTGGTGTGGCCTTTACCAGACTACAATCCAAGCCTTTGTGTTTTGTGT
>NW_007413720.1:0-599 GCF_000475195.1 Diaphorina citri
ATACCCATAAGTCCAGTAAAATTAGACTTTAACTTCGGAAAAATTAGTAACATAGGTTTATCTTCGCCAAAAGTTGCGATACCTATGTGATTGATGTGACCCAGAGTCATGACTCGAAAGTCCCTTAAAATCCCCTGTACACTTGATCGCTTTTGATAGGGTTAGGTAGCACGTGAAAAGAACTTTCGCAAATGATCAACTTCCTTTAAATGATAGGGTTAGGTAGCACGTGAAAAGAACTTTCACAAATTGTCAACTTTCTAGGAATTATAGGGTTAGGTAGCACGCAAAAAGAACTTTCACAAATGATCAACTTTCTAGGAATGATAAGGTTAGGTAGTACCTACACATCAAGATCTTTCACAAATGATTAACTTTATTGCTGTTCTTGGTCTTAGTACCTATAGGGTTCGAAAACATATAAAATGGACTTCATAATTATTTGAGCAAAATAAGGGAAACAGGGGAATGTTTTTTTTCCCAATTAATGTTCGTATGTACTGATAAGAATAAAAAAATCCCTCAACCTATGAAAAATAAATAAAATAGATCCAGTACCTATGCAAGTCGGACATTTTTTTTTTTTTTTTTTTTTTTTT
>NW_007413721.1:0-599 GCF_000475195.1 Diaphorina citri
GTAAAATTTTGATTAGGTATCTTCTGACGTCTTCGCGAATTTGAATTTCTTCTTGTGTATTTTCTTTCGTGTGATATCTTTGTAATTTCTTCTTTTGGAGTGAGTAAGAGTAATGTAGGAGTGATACTTTGTGTTTTCTTGTAATACTTGGGAGTTTTAAATATCCGTGGTGTGAATTTTTGATCTTCTGAGGATATCTTCTTCAATTTTGATTGCTTGTTGTGGATTTTCTTTTGTGTGTTGTCTTTGGTAATTTTGATTTCTCGTTGTGGAGTGTGGAACGTTGGCATGGTATCTTCTTGTAAAGATACTTGGATTTTTGACTTTTGACGTTAAATTTTGATTTTCTTTCTGTAGATACTCGTATGTATATCTTCGAATTTCGATTTTTTGTTGTGGGTTTTCTTCTGTGTGATGTCTTTCTTCTTTTGGAGTGAATAATTTTGAATTTTATTTCTTTTTCTTCAATAGGCGTGGTGAACCAAAAGACTGACATTTGGTTTGGTGATTTTTGAATCTTCCTTTGATTTCTTTGTGAGATTGTCTTGTTAAGTGTTCTAATTTGGTGTGGCGTATTGATTTGATCTACCAGGAATTTC
>NW_007413722.1:0-599 GCF_000475195.1 Diaphorina citri
GGTATCATTAGGTAGTAAGTATACTTAGGTACCATTAATTATCGAGTTTCACCTAATTTCGCGTCACAATAAAACCGCAGCAAAATATTTCATTATCTATTTCCTGTATTGAGAGACATTGAAATTTTCTCGTTTGATCGAAATAGATATTACTAATTAAGAGTACCTATATTACTTTATAAAGTAATAAATTTATGTCATAACTGTGATAAGCAAATACCGACTGGAAAATATTGAGGAAATAGCGTTATGTTTTAATTCGACGATTTTGATTTTAGTTTGTCTATCTGATTGTTGTCCCGCGATGACTCTTAAATGGTCAGGTTAGTCTGACTTTGATTAAATTTGGCAAAAATTTTATTGTTTATATTTTTTATTGTTTTAATTTTTTGAAATCATTTTTGTATTATTTTTTTGTAGGTACCTGCATTGTTACCATTTTATATGTTCTTATAATGGGCTAGTCCCGTAAATATACGTTATTATTACGCCGTCGATCGATGTCAACTGAAACCGTACACTACCTCGACAGCATAATAGATTAAAATATTCAACTCGTTATTCGACCATTATTCGACGGTGTCATTAGTGGACACAGC
>NW_007413723.1:0-599 GCF_000475195.1 Diaphorina citri
ATCCTCGATTCCTATTGGTCCAGAGCAACCGGTTCGGAGAAGAATCAACGAATCAGACCCGAGCTCAGATTACAAGATCAGAGGTCCCCCCTTCGACCCCTGGGCAATATCATCTTCATCTGATTAGTATTGTATCACACGCACTCGTCTTGTCTGACAAAATCGATTTTGTTTCTTAGAAAAGTTCAACGAAATTTTTTGGCTTTAATTTTTTTGATTTTGTCTCCTAAAAGATCGCGAATTTTTTTATTAAACTTACCGATTTTTTCCTCTTTTTTCGGAATAGTGAAATAATCAAATGTAAAGGATTGAATTTAATCACAACCGTGTACCTAAAAAGAAAGTAGGGAACTTCTAAATTTTTTAAATGATACCAAGATAGTTAAGTTTCGTAATTTTTCAGTTTTGTGATTTTAAACCATCGTATCGTTTAACCTTGGACTTTTAGTTTTGTGAGATAAATTGATTTGGTAGCTTTCAAGTTTTACAATCACAAAATTAAAGCAAATTAAAATAGTGAGTGACTTTTTTACTTTCCTTATCCTATAGGAAGGAAAGTAATGTAATCGGGTCAAAATTTCGATGGTCAGTTTTTAGTG
>NW_007413724.1:0-599 GCF_000475195.1 Diaphorina citri
TCTGATAGCTCCCATTTTGTGTCTTCTGGCAACGATCAGTCTCATTTTGCTGCTAAAGACCCTTGGGCGTTATTTTCGCCCGATTAGAGCTTCAGACTTCAGAAGTTTAGAGATTTAGAGGTTTTATGATGATTTAGAGATTGGTAGAGGGCACCTTGTTCTGTACTGGCCCAGTGGTCATTATTATCACCTACAGCCTCCAGTCACCTCAATGTTACGCGCGGCCCACATGAACTCTCTTGGAATCAGATAGTGTGTGTAGTGTGTAGGTAATTTTAAATTTGTATACAGTCAAGTGCGAAAAATTTGGGACAGTTTTTGAATAAAATACCATTCCAGCAGCTTGAAATCGAGATCACTTTTCGATGATATGGTGTCCGACCTTAGATAGAAGAGGAACTCGAATAAAGAAGATTTCCATTTCTTTCCCTGACAGGCTTTTCTGGATGCTTTAAGAATATTTAAAACTGTTTTTGGTAGGTACTGAAAGCTCATATTGTCTCAAAGACAAAATGAGCTTTAGACAATATAAAGACAATATAGTCTTTGTTTTTCAAGTTGGCTCGATTTTCAAGTGAAATATTGTTGATATTAAAAAA
>NW_007413725.1:0-599 GCF_000475195.1 Diaphorina citri
AAGAGAAGAAGGACAGAATAGGAGAAAGCCAGCCGTTCCGAGAACGTACATCTTTTTTAATTAGTCAAATTTGAAAGAGATTTACTGCCATGTCCATCTGTCACATTAATCCCCCCCTCCTTCTTAAACCTCTTCCTCCTCTTCCTCCTCCTACTCCTCCCCCTTCCTTAAAATCTCCTACTCCAAAAAATATACATTTGTATTTTGTATGCACACCCTTTTTGTAAGCCTCCAACACACGCCCATAGTGGTTTCTGGGTGTGCGTGTGTGTGGTGAGTGTGATTTCCATCTAATTTTGGGGCTTAAAAAAAGCAAACAAACAAACAAACTTGATTTCACTGTTCCCAAAAGCCTTACAAAAGGGGTCATTCTATTATACCTATTCTCTACTTCATCTTTTCATTCCAACCTATTAGTAATAGTAATATTTCTTCTTATACCTACTATTTTTTTTCCTATTACTGTGTGTGTGTGTGTTTTTTTTTATTTTATTTTATTTTTACCTAGGCCTTATTTTTCTCCAGGGCCGGATTAGCCCCCCGCGGGGCCCGGGGCAGTTTCAAAGGCTCGGGCCCCCCAGGACCTACCCCCCTCCCTA
>NW_007413726.1:0-599 GCF_000475195.1 Diaphorina citri
GTCAACTTGGAAAAGTAATAATGATAATAAATAAATTTATGTAGACTATTGTAGAGAGAAACAATTAAAATTAATTTAAAATGGACATTAGGAGGAAAAAAAAGTTAATTTGCTAACCACGCCCTTGTAATTACAATTCCATGTTGAACATAAAGACTACAAGTTCACCCGTTAAATTATCATAGTTCTACTGTACATAACCTGCCTCGGTGGTGTAGTGGTCAAGGCGCTCACCTGGTAACCTGGAGGGCGTGGGTTCAATTCCAGCCGAGGTATGGAATTTTATCCTCAATATAATTTGACCACAATAATAGTAGTAGCCTACTGCTGGAGTAAAGGGACTTTTCCGTCCTATGCGAGCAGTATAAATAAGCACAAGTATTATTACATATCATTGTGTATGTTGCTGTCAATTCTTGAAGTCGGTACTCACTTAAAAGATAGAGGTTTCTCCTGTCTTTTTGGCGATAAGATCTCCGTTATTACAGGTTCCCCTATCAAACTTACTAAAAAAGGGGGCTGGAAAATCACTACAGACCTTTGCAGTAATACAGGGACGATAAATCGTTAAAAAAAAAATGAGGAATTTCGAGTATTGT
>NW_007413727.1:0-599 GCF_000475195.1 Diaphorina citri
CATCACACACGTAACACACATACACAATGGGACCTGGGTAATTTTAAAACTCTCAATGTCACCCACTGAAATTTCCAACCTCCATTGTGAATTATTCACAGTTTTAAATCGTGGACCGAAAAACCATTAGAAAAAAAACCTCTTCCTTCAACTAGCTGTGAAAACCCAACCAATATGGCCGACACTACCTCAGTGTGTGAAGAAAATTCAATTTTTCTAGCAACTGAATATGATTTTCCGAGCAACTATATATTGAACTCGGGAGTTTTCTCCATTGTGAATTATTCACAGTTTTAAATCGTGGATCGAAAAACCATTAGAAAAAAACCTCTTCCTTCAACTAGCTGTGAAAACCCAACCAATATGGCTGACACTACCTCAGTGTGTGAAGAAAATTCAATTTTTCTAGCAACTGAATATGATTTTCCGAGCAACTATATATTGAACTCGGGAGTTTCGCTTAATAAATCGAATTTTCCAAGCAACTTAAACATAATTTTTCCAAGCAACTATGTATTAAACTCAGGTACAGTTTCGCTTGATAGAGCAAGGTGATCCAATTCTTTTGATTCTACAGCAACAAGCCAGCCAGCGTGAGA
>NW_007413728.1:0-599 GCF_000475195.1 Diaphorina citri
AGTTCAAACACGTTGGCTATCACAGTTTCATCGACTAGAACATCTCGACTCTCGGTATCCTGCACTGGTTGTGTTACTTCTTGTGTTGAGGCATTGTGTACCTCCGGTACTGGAGGGCTGTCTTCACTCTCCTGGTGAGGAGGTACACGATGTATCTCCGGGACTGTGACCTCCATACTACTCGGTGGAGATACATCGCCAGGTTTATAACTAAATGTCTCCTGCACTGGCGTGAACTCCCCAGCATACATACTCCGGAGCAGATAGGGAGCGTCTGGTTTGGCTACTTGTATCCCATCCATTTCATCACCAGGCTCAGGGAGACTGGTCACATAAGACACATGCATACGATTGACAGGCGCCTCCTCCAGTGGTATCAGTAGATAGGGAGCGTCTGGTTTGGCTACCTGTATCCCATCCATTTCATCACCAGGCTCAGGGAGACTGGTCACATAAGACACATGCATACGATTGACAGGCGCCTCCTCCAGTGGTATATTGAGAGGCTCCATACGTTGCCTACAGGAAGGATATTGTTTGGACGAGATGTTGTTCATGTCCACCAGGTATTGTCCCTTCTCATCCATCCGCTTGTGAGG
>NW_007413729.1:0-599 GCF_000475195.1 Diaphorina citri
TAATGAAGAGTAAGAAGGAAGAAAAATATCAGACCGGAATCAATTATGGAAAGAAAAATGGCGAAAGTGTTGGTGAAGGAAAAGAAGATGAAGAAAAAGGAAGAGCAGAAGAAGAAGAAGAACAAGAAGAAAGAGAAGAGGAAAAAAAGAGAAGAAGAAAAGGAAAGGCAAACAATAAAGAGGCGAACATAATGGCTAAAAGGAAGATCAAGAAGAAGATAAAAACTGTTCGATAGGAAAGTAAGAGTGCATTATTTATGATGATGATGGAAGAAATAAGAGAAGAGAAAGAAGAGTAAAAGAAGGAGAAGGAGGAAGAAGAGTAAAAGAAGAAATAAAAGAGGGGGAGGAAGAGTAAAAGAAAGAGGAAGAAGAAAAAGAAGAATAGAGATCAGAAAGGGAGAATGAAGAAGAGGCAGAAGAGAAAGAGACAAATAATAATAATGACGAGGAAGAGGCAGAAGAGAAAGAAGAGTAAAAGAAGGAGAAGGAGGAAGAAGAGTAAAAGAAGAAATAAAAGAGGAGGAGGAAGAGTAAAAGAAAGAGGAGGAAGAAAAAGAAGAATAGAGATCAGAAAGGGAGAATGAAGAAGAGGCAGA
>NW_007413730.1:0-599 GCF_000475195.1 Diaphorina citri
AGGGATTTATGCCACTTTGTCTTTTTCAGTTAGATTAGAGGAGGTTGTAAAACAATTTGTACACTAGAGGGACCAAGACTAGAAAGGTACAGTAGGAAAAATCTGGTGTGAACATCACACGAATTTCCTTATCCTATTGAAAGATGCTTATTTGTGTGTTCTTCTATTGTAACTTTTACAAAATCTCTAACCGTTTAATTAGTATAGCTGAAAACCGCCAAAAAGTGGTCGAAAGACGCCAAAAAGCGGCCGAATTGCCGCTATCTGCAGCACCTATCCTAACCAAAAGTGCTGCATCACTGGACTTCATACCAAATTTCAAGTCTCTAGCTCATACCGTTCCCGAGATATTATTTATTTACACCGAAAAGCGCCAAAAAGCGGCAGAAATGCCGCCAAGCGTTGCACCGATCTTAACCAAAATTTTCGTGTCGCATCCTTGTCACATTTGACAGCTACATACCAAATTTCAAGTCTTACCGTTCTCGAGATATTTTGTTTACAGACAGACACACACACGGACCAATGGCTGAAGACCAGCAATTACAGAGAGCTTCCTCTATCAAACCTCTAGAAAAAAAAAAAAAAAAAAAAAAAAA
>NW_007413731.1:0-599 GCF_000475195.1 Diaphorina citri
TTAGATTCCTTTATAAAATGGCTCTTGATATTTTGGGCTTGCTGCTTTGGATTTGCCATAATATGTGAATAAGTTTATAAATGTGAAAACTAGGTAAGTAAGTAGTACATCAGGAAAATATGATTCAATCTAAGTAGCACACATCACATTCCAAAGTATCTCTCTCATTTTTAGTGTGAGTTACTCTCACCTATTTAAGAGTAGGCCAAGATGATTTGAATTGCAAATGAGGTTTATTATGAGTGTGTAGATGGGTAATCTGTACAATCATAATGACCTTGCTGAGAGACAATAAAGTACTGGCTTACTGATTTTTTACACAATCTGTACAATCATAATGACCTTGCTGAGAGACAATAAAGTACTGGCTTACTGATTTTTTACACATGTGTATGTCTTGTTGAAATGTGAATGTTCACTTTAATAGGTTTCTAGATGGGTGATAAATTTGGATACCTAGGCAGTTCATTTTATTTTCCTTGAGTTACATTAAGTAAAGATACTTTTTTTTATTATTTCCAACATGATGTATTTTACTTATCCATATGGCAATAAAACATTAAAGGTACTGCCTTGTCAAATATGTGCATTACTCACAT
>NW_007413732.1:0-599 GCF_000475195.1 Diaphorina citri
TACTAGAGGGACCAGGGGAAAACTTAAAGAATTAAGATGTAATATTCCTTTAAATGACTATAATATTATTATATTTACCGAATCGTGGCTAAAAGAGGCTATTCAGGACAATGAATTGGGATTTCATGATTTCTTTGTCTATCGTTGTGATAGAGACTACGACAATCTTCCTGTTAATCGCGGTGGCGGTGTTTTAATTGCCATTAGAAAGAAATATGCTTCTCAAGTCGTATCAAATGTTTCATGTGGCCTCTTTGAATCACTGTTTGTTATTGTAAAAATTAAATCTAGTAACTATCTTATTGGTGCGGTTTACATTCCCCCTGATTCCCCTCAATCAGCTTATTTAGGTTATGTTAATATTGTTGATGACATCTTGATTAAATATCAAGATTTCAATCATATCTTAATTGGAGATTTTAATCTACCCCACCTTAACTGGGACCATTATTTTACTGATCAATCTCGTTCTGACAGTTTTAATTCTAATGAAACTTCTGATATTTTAATTGAATGTTCAGAATTTCACGGTCTTTACCAAGTTAACAAAATAAAAAACAATATGGATAGAATGCTAGACCTCTTATTTGTAAATTTCA
>NW_007413733.1:0-599 GCF_000475195.1 Diaphorina citri
TTTTTTTTTTTTTTTTTTTTTTTTTTTTTTTTATAAGTGCAATAGTCCTAAACTAAAATGGACACGGCACACAATACACAAGGGATCAGGAAGAGACCGCCTTAACATAATGATAGGTTTTCCATTTAGTAGAAGAAACAATAAATTTTTTGACTTTTTTTTTAAAGAGGTTTGACAGAAGGAACTGTAATTGCTAAGGTCTTGTCCTTCCGCAATCGAAGAGAGAAGAAAGACAGAACAGGAGAAAGCCAGCCATTCCAAGAACAAACATAATCTGTTTAGGATAAAATCCACCCCGGGCGGGAATCGAACCCGCGGCCTAACGCTTGCAAGGCAGACGCACTACACTCGAAGCTAACCAGGCTGCCTGAAACGGACCTTACTTCGTAAAATGATGACGATAGATAAGTTTACCTTAACCAACCCCTGAAAGTATTATTATGTTAAGGCGATCTCTTCTTGATCCCTTTTGTGTGCCGCGTCCATTTTTGTTTCGGACTATTGCACTGCACCCCTGAAAGTAACCCCCGTATGTATGAAAACTTATAAGCTTAACTTAAGATGAAAAATCTTGCTTAAGTTAAACTTTAGTTCAAAAT
>NW_007413734.1:0-599 GCF_000475195.1 Diaphorina citri
ACCCCGCCGGGAATCGAACCCGGGTCTCCCGCGTGCAAGGCGAGTGCAGTGACCACTACGCCATGGGAGCTGACAAGAGACACTACATAGAAAGAAAAACAAAGAGACTCCTGCCAGTCTAGTTAGCTTGGTTGGTAGCGCGTCTGCCTTGTAAGCGCTAGGCGACAAGTTCGATTCCCACCCGGAGCAGATTTTATCCTGAACTTCTCGGAATGGATGGCTTTCTCCTATCCTGTCTTCTCTCTTCGCTTTCGTGACAGTAAGACCTGAGCAGTTACAGTTCCCTCTATCAAACCTGTCCTGCCAGGGCGGGGCCAAAAAGTTTGTTGCCGAAAAGGGGTGTCTCGGCAAAAAATTTGGGAACTACTGCAGTACATAAGGACTTACGAGCATAGATCTAGCTTACGAGTAGACGGGCTGTTTTATGATGACTTGTTAACAAAGATATGCAACTGTTATTATTAAGCTATGTAGCTTCTCATAATTGTGTAGAAATATATATCTAGACTAGAATACTGTAACAGTGGCGTAGCGTGGTCTAAAGTCAAGTGTAAGGCGTGTAGGGCACTAATTTCCATCACCATGCACATTACTACACA
>NW_007413735.1:0-599 GCF_000475195.1 Diaphorina citri
TCCTATACCTAACAAATGAAACTCTGTGAGAAATGTAAATAAAATCACGAAAATTTCTCGACTCTCAACAATTTTCTTAAATTTTAACTCTCTAGAATCTTTAGGGAGAATGGCCTAGTGGTCAAGTTCCTTGTTCCTTGACATTTGACAACAACAACTCTCGTTTTGGGTACATAAGTTAGTAATTTAGTTGTCACAGCAGTGTAAAGAAATCTCCATTATTTATTTTCCCATATCGGTTGAATTCCCCCCCAATTGAAGTGCAGTCCGTTTACAGTAGAACCAAACTTCTCTTTTACTATCTCACCCTTGTAAATCTAGCATTATTGCTTCTATCAACACTGCTACATAATTATTTATAGAGACCCGTTTCAAGCTTTCTGTCTTCACTGCGCTCTAATCAACCTTTATTTCTACACCTATTCACATTCCTTTCTCCATCATCTTACCCCTTTATATCACTTATAGAGTTACCTTTTTCCTATTTTGCCCTCTTCTCTTTTCAATTATTTACCCTCTAATTCAGGGGTTCTCAACCTTTTAGTAAACACGTACCACTTGAAATTTTCAGAGATTTTGACGTACCACCTTATATTTAT
>NW_007413736.1:0-599 GCF_000475195.1 Diaphorina citri
CCTAACTTTTACAATATATCTAACTGTTTAGTCGGTATAGCTGAAAACCGCCAAAAAACGGTCGAAACCCGCTAAAAAGCGGTAAAAATACCGTCAACCACAGCACCTATCTTCAAGTCTCTAGCTCATACCGTTCCCGAGATATTGTTAAATTACACCGAAAACCGCCAAAAAGCGGTAAAATGCCGCCAAGTGTTGCACCGGTCTTAACGAAAAGATTCGAGTCGCATCCTTGTCACATTTGAAAGATACATACCAAATTTCAAGTCTCTAGCTCTTTCCGTTCTCGAGATATTTTGTTTACAGACAGACAGAAGGACATCAGATGGACAGAAGGACAGACACACGAACCAATGGCTAAAACTTTGGATTTAGGCTCTAGGGACCTCAAAACGTGTTTTGGCACTAAAAACTGACCTTCGAAAATTTGACCCGATTACATTACTTTCCTTCCTATAGGATAAGGAAAGTAAAAGAAGGAGACTGCACTATGTTAAATACCTAGCTATAGGTTATAGGTGTTTGGTTCCGAAATTTTAATATGGGCAATGCTTTCCAAATACCTTAACTTCAATGCTTCAATCCTAAAATAACCTGTA
>NW_007413737.1:0-599 GCF_000475195.1 Diaphorina citri
AAAGTGATCAAAGAGTAAAAATAAATAAAACGGAAAAGTGATTA
This sequence comes from Diaphorina citri, assembly GCF_000475195.1. Classification (NCBI taxonomy): domain Eukaryota; kingdom Metazoa; phylum Arthropoda; class Insecta; order Hemiptera; family Psyllidae; genus Diaphorina; species Diaphorina citri. Next base: position 45 of record NW_007413737.1, read on the forward strand.
AGTGAATTAAAAATAGAGTGTGGTTAAAAAAGGATGAAATAACTAAGGTTAAGAAAGTGATCGAGTAAAAATGAATTAAGTGGTTAAAAAATGATAAAAAAAAGGATGAACAAGTGATGAAGTATTTTGAAAAATGATCAAGTGAGAGGTGTTTAGTGCTCAGATGGAATTTAATAAGTCAAACAAGAGAACTTATAAAGTATGAATATGAACACATTTTTATTAGAGGACTTATTCTAATCTTGAGAATATAGGGTGCAAAAGTGATAGGTAATTGTAAGAAGAGCTTATGAAGAAGACTTGATAACACTTTGGAAGGTTAATCTATCACCTTTTGGTTAGTCTATCACCCAAAGCTTAAAAAAAAACTTTGGGGTGGGTTGGGGTAATTTTTAGACACCAACTTTAATGGTCTCAAATCACATGCTTATGGACTACAGAAGCAGTCTTATGAAAGATTGGTGACCATTGAAGTTAGTGACTCAAAATTGCCCCAACCCACCTCACACCCTAGACCTATACAGGATGTTTCTCAATTACTTTGTAACCTAAAAT
>NW_007413738.1:0-599 GCF_000475195.1 Diaphorina citri
AAAAAAGATCAAGGCAAAGAAGTAGAACCCGCAACCACGTGGTTATTAGAGGGAAAATTGAATCAATAGATACCTACCTACCTAACTCTTATGTATTTTAAGGACTACCTATATAGATCTCAAGTAATGCAAAACTTGTTTACCTAAGTAAGCAAGTTTTGTATCATGCCTTTTGAATATTAATATTATCTTATGACTGTATAATAATTAGTTAATGAAGTATTGATGTTAGTTATTGAATAACGAGCTCCCAGAATTACGAGTGCTTGGGGATCGAAAGTAACTTTTATCAATATACCTAGTTTGTAATAAAATACACATAGCTAATTACGTAGAAGTTGAGACTTTCTCAACAAGTTTTACTTTATTGATGTCATTGATTATGAATATTAAAGGTTGAAAAAGAAAGAAACTTTGTGTCATGTTCAGTTATGGTCTCTCTAGCAGTTACATATTTAAATGTTTGAAAAAGCAGCTTTCTATATTGAGATTGATAACGAAAGATATGAATGAAGGTACTGGAAGGATGGTAGGTGGAAATACAAACTTACTTTGTTTGATATGTTTTTCCAATAAGAAATCTGCTTCAAAATCATGGT
>NW_007413739.1:0-599 GCF_000475195.1 Diaphorina citri
CCAAATTTCAAGTCTCTAGCTCTTACCGTTCTCGAGATATTTTGTTTACAGACAGACACACACACACACACGGACCAATGGCTGAAACTTTGGATTTAGGCTCTAGGGACCTCAAAACGTGTTTTGGCACTAAAATCTGACCATCGAAAATTTGACCCGATTACATTACTTTCCTTCCTGTAGGATAAGGAAAGTAAAAAGTTATAAAGGAAGTTGTCTTACCCAGCTGAGTCGGGTCAATCCCATGCTCACTCTGAATATGTGCATTCAGCTGGTCTACGTTTGGGAACCGCTGCGTACACAACATACACCCCTTAGCTCCGCCACTATTGCTACTACCAGGGGCGGAGTTATTCTCAGAGGTCTGGGGGTCACTACGGGCCAAGATCCACCCCTTAGCTCCGCCACTATTGCTACTACCAGGGGCGGAGTTATTGTCAGGGGTCTGGGGGTCGCTACGGGCCACCTTAGCAGGGCCGGACATCATGACCGCCTCCAGTGCACGCTTGAGAGGGTTGGGCGGGCTGGAGTCTGAATTGGAACCCTGAAAATACAATAATGGAAAACATTTCATAGCTGAAACTTTTCTTTGTTTGTAA
>NW_007413740.1:0-599 GCF_000475195.1 Diaphorina citri
AAAATATCCAAATGAGTATAAAAACAGATTCCACATCGCTAGATCAAAAATCTAGCAACATTGAAACTCAAATTTATTTACTACAGAGAGATTAACATGTGTCAATTATACAAGTATGTACATAGTAACTACTTAGATAAAGGTAAATAGTGGATGTGACAAGTTCACTGATGGTTTAGTTTCTTCCTAAAGCTAGAGGGTACTTGGAAGTAAGTCCTCATTGTTTCTCTTCTTAGAGCTTTAAGTTGTTTCCAGCTCTGCAGGTACTGAATAACGGAGGCAGAAAAGTATCTCCTATACTCCAAAATAGACAATTGAGACTTGTGGTTTCCATACTATGTTTATATTCTATACTTTCACGACTCTCTAAATAGCCATTCCATTGTGTTATTACACTTATTACGAAAAATATACAAATGATTATAAAAACAGATTCACATCGCTAGATCAAAAATCTAGCAAGATTGAAACTCAAATTTATTTACTACAGAGAGATTAACATGTGTCAATTATACGAGTATGTACATAGTAACTATACTTAGATAGAGGTAAATAGTGGATGTGACAAGTTCACTGATGGTTTAGTTTCTTTCTAAAGC
>NW_007413741.1:0-599 GCF_000475195.1 Diaphorina citri
CCATATGACAAGTAAGTTAAACTCATAGTTAAAGACTGTAATAGGTTTTTCAAAAGTTTCAAAGGAATACTTATCTACTTAGTGGTTATTAAGTAGTTATAAATCAGATTGAGGAAGGGAGGCGGAGAGGAAAGGAGAGGGGAGGAAGGAAGAGACAAAGAGGGAGGATCGACAGTGTTGAGTAAATAGAAATGGACGCGAGAGATTTTGAGAGAGAGAAAAAAAATATATGGACATATATATCGTTATAATAATATATTATGTAATTAATTTAGCTAAATACCTAATATCATTCTATTTTTTCTATCAATGTCCTACACAAGCCTTGAGCTTATAGGACAGTGATACCTATACTATTAATGTTATGTATATGAAATGTTACATGTTCAAAAATCTGCTTTGTAAGCGGTAAGCCGCAGTTTCGATTTCCGCCCGGGCCGGATTTTATCCTGATGGGATAATGTTCGATCGACTGGCTTTCTCCTATTATGTCTTCCTTCCCTCTTCGATTTTGGGAAGATAGATCTTAACAGTTACAGTTCCCTCTGTCCAACCACTTCAAAAAAAAAAAAAAAAAAAAAAAAAAAAAAAAAAAAAAA
>NW_007413742.1:0-598 GCF_000475195.1 Diaphorina citri
TCAATAGTTCAGGTAAGAATACCTACATTTTACTTCTTTTGTATAGGTGGAAAAAATACTATGAGCCGGAACCAGTTCTCTTTTGGAAACTGAAATACTGAAATAGCACCTGTAGAATGATACTAAACCATACGAAATACAAGATGCGCCATCGGAATCGGTTCTATTTGTTTTATCTTTCTAGTCATTTTATTTACTCATTAACATGTATCTTGTTCTATTAATGATTTTTTTTTTCTATTGTTTTATTGTTATATTTATGTTTTATATTCTGTATCTAAAAAGGGTTCTTCCCGTTAATATACGTACTTCAAGTACATTATTTACATTTACATTTATTTCCGATAGGAAAATACACCTCAAAACACATTCCATCCCAGTTTTGATCAAAATACACTTCTGTACTGCTACAAATCCAATTGATTTTCTCCAACTAACAGGACTGGAATATTACTGAACGCCAGTGTTATTTAGGTACACGAGAATATTAATATTAACTGGACTGCCTACTGCCTAGCTGCCTATAGTGGGTGGCCCAACGTCAAAAAAGCTGCATTTCGTCAGGAAAGCACCAAATTTGGCATGGACCTTCATTTGG
>NW_007413743.1:0-598 GCF_000475195.1 Diaphorina citri
GAGTTTTCCACGGAACATTACAAACTGATTTAGAAAAATGTCTCGGAAAAGACAGGTAGGTACCTACGTACACAGGTCTAACAAAATTACAAAGTACCTATCAAACTTGCTCTCCTATGAAAGGCAAGTAAATAAGTACATAGCTATGGCTAGTTCTGAGAAATTTGAAAATTGAGAACAGCATATTCTCGGAAAGCTTGTGATAGTTTTATGTAAGTGGATTATGTAAGCAAAACTAAGTAATTAGAATCCTTTTAGGTGCGCCATTCACTATCAGATAAACCTGACAGGTTGTCTAAGAGACTTATTATATTACTGCCACACACTATCAGGTAGACCTTACAGGCACACCTGTTCTGGAGTACCTGTCAGGTCTACCTGATGGTGAATGGCCAGCCTTAGGACAGCCACTCACTATCAGGTGTCATGGTCATGTGATTAAAAGATAAATCTGGCAACACTGAAAATAAATATAAATAAATAAATCTGACAACACTGGTGAAACTTTTGAAATGGAAAACTCGTGGTGTTCTTATTCTCTTTCTTTTAGAATTAAATATTAAAAGCAGATAGCTTTCTAACATGGTGTCAGGTAGTA
>NW_007413744.1:0-598 GCF_000475195.1 Diaphorina citri
TGATGAATGTGAAGGGAGTGATGATGAGAGAGTAGGAGAAATAAAGGTTGTATGAGACGAGACAGAGTCAGCCACGTTAATCCAGAACTCATTGAAAACGTTAGCTACAGAACTAGGTTCGGTAATGGAAGTGCCATGTTGTTTCAGCTTGATCTGAGAGTGGACTGGCCTATTCTGTTTCGAGAAACTCCTTACAACATCCCATATGACACGACTTTTCCTATTCTTCGGAGCAGTATTGATGATATTGAGAGTATACTGTCTCTTTGCCAGTTTAATTACCTTGTTTAAGATACTGCAGTAACTTCTATAGTGAGTGTGTAGGATTGGATCATTCGACTGTCTGCAGAGAGCAAACAGTTGGCGTTTGTGGGCACAGGAAACAGCCAACCCTCGAGTGATCCATTTTTTCTTCTTAGGTCCTCCAACAGTCACTATTTTGTAAGGAAAGTGGCAGTTAAAGGGTTGAAGAATAAGATTGTAGAAACAGTTAACCTGTTCATTGACGTTATCACGACGTGAAACAAGAGAGAAATCAATCTGCTCCACAGATTGAAGAAATGCATCAAGTTGACGAGCTGAAAAAGTCCTTGTGAAT
>NW_007413745.1:0-598 GCF_000475195.1 Diaphorina citri
AATAAACTCATTTCAATACTATGAACTTCAAAATTAACTCGAAGTTGTTTTTTTTCGTTCTAAGATGGTTGTAATTCCACAGGTAAAAAAGGTAAAGAAGCCAAAGGAACCAATTGGTACTCATTTCTTTTGCACCGCTGGGAATCGAACCCGGATCTTCCACGTGCCAAGACTACTGACACAAAACTCGTCCTAAATAACTTCACTCACGTGCAAAAGAATCGACTTCAATCGACGATATAGCAGATACAGGAAACTTTGACTGCTAAGATCTTATCATTCCGAAAGCGAAGATAAAAGGACAACAGGTGAAAGCCAGCCGTTCCGAGACCGAACCTCATGTGTTCAGGATAAAGTTCGCTCCGCGCGGGAATTCGAACCCGCGATCTAGCGCTTACAAACCAGACGAGCGAGATTGCTAACTAAGCTGGCTAGTGGCCATCAATCTTTTATTCGTAATTTTTCCCCAAAGCATAATCTACGTGAAAATTAATACGAGATTCTGTTTGGAGGTGTAAGATATAAATAGAAGTAATGAAAATTTGTATTCTTTTCACGTCACAATATAAGGAATGTTATAAAATGGTTGTAAAAATAA
>NW_007413746.1:0-598 GCF_000475195.1 Diaphorina citri
GCGCTTACAAGGCAGGGTCGCTACCTTCCATGTTGTGTAACTAGGCTGTCTAAAGGTGTGTCCAAACATATTCGACTTGCCGTCGACCGACGAGGTGAATCTGTGTTGTCAAGGTAGTCTGAACGGTTCAGTCGACATCCATCGAGACGACGGCCGGTCGATGAGTGGACACGCCTTAAAAGGTGTAGTTTTTTAGTGGATTTGCTTGGAAACACCAATTCGCTATCATCTTAGACCCAAAGTAATCCACTCCGATCTAGTCAATCATATTCTGAGTGTCAATTGTCTTGTCGAATATACCATGACAATTGTACAGGTGCTCCGTCCTATTGACTATTTTGTACAGTGTGCTCCATCCTATTGACTATTTTGTACTGTGTGCTCAATACAAGGGTTTAAGAAGTGGATGTATAATGTGTTGGGGTATGAAAATTTTGGACCGAAAATGAACTCCGCTCAGTTCTGGGACCCCAAAATTTCATTGAAGACTCATGTGGATGTAGAATGTGTGGAAATGAAAATTTTGGACCGAAAATGAACTCCGCTCAGTTCCGGGACCCCGAAATTTCAATGATTGACGTGCACCAATGTTTTCAAC
>NW_007413747.1:0-598 GCF_000475195.1 Diaphorina citri
AAAAAAAAAAAAAAAAAAAAAAAAAAAACTTACCATCAATCAGTTTACATTGGTAATGTAAAGGAGGAGGCGGAGGGGTAAGAGGGTGACATAGGTATTAGAGAGGGGAGGATAAGCTATGAAAATGAAGAGAATGAAAAGGAAAAGTTGAAGGCATGAGCAAAAGGAAGAGGGAAGAGATGTTTAGATAAAAAAGACAACTTTTTTTAGAAAGAGTTTTTTTTTTTCTCTCTCTCTCGAAATGAAAGATTGATGATGGATGACAAGTATGAGGATGTAAATGAGTGGACAGATGCTGCAGATGGGACCTCTATTGTCTGTGCCATAACATGGTGTTTCCCTTGGATGTGAGGACGTCGTCAGTTTTGGACGTGGGACATCAGGAAGGGAATGAGTATGAGGAGGAGAAGAAGAGAAGGAGAAGAAGGGAGGGAGGAAGAAGATAACAAGAGAAGGACCACAACTGGAAGAAGAGGAAGAAGAAGCAGACAAGGGGATAAGGAGATGAAGGAAAAGAAGAAAGAAGAGGAGAAGGAGGGGGGAAGAAGAGAAGGAAGGGGGGAGGAGGAGGAGGAGGGGAAGAAGAAGAGAAGGGGAA
>NW_007413748.1:0-598 GCF_000475195.1 Diaphorina citri
TGGCGGCCATACACTCGAAAATTCCACTCAAATACCCTTAAATATTGACTTTAAATAATTATTGTATTCTTATTAGATCGATATTGTGATAGAAATTAGTGTCCGCCATACACTTGGAGTTAGACCACGCTACGCCACTGGTTGGTTCGTTTTGTTATTTCATAAAACCTATAAATAGGTAACCTACTTACTTGAATATAAAAAAAAATCTCAAAGTTTCAAATTCTCGTTTTGTTATTCCATAAAACCCATAGGTAAAAATAATATACCGAGGTTGGGTAAGAGTAGGGGGGGCGTGTAAAAATGAGAATAGGTATGCCCAAAGGGGGCGCCATGCAAAAAAGTTTGAGAACCACTGACCTAGACTCCTAGAGACCTACTTAGATGTAGGGGCCAAAGGTCCCATAGGTGTTGTGTGCTAAGCTTCACAAATCTACGATCACTACATTAGCTGGCATTTCTTTTGAACTCGGAGAAAATTTAACTTCAATAGCGATTGAGCATACAGCATGGCTATATTGGAAGAATTAAACACATTTCCAGATCCTAATGGATCACTGAAGTTGTGCTGCTTTTCCCAAAAGGTCAAAACTTCCAT
>NW_007413749.1:0-598 GCF_000475195.1 Diaphorina citri
GTCCACACACAGTCGATTGATGTCGATCGGCGCGACGAGGTGAATCTATGTTATCGAGGCAGTGTGGACGGTTCAATCGACGTCGATCGACGGCCGTTGACTATGTGTGGACTCAGCTTAAGGACAAGATAGCATTTGTGCGCAGTACGGTACAGTTGTGGGCTTTCTAGTAATTTGATCTTGGAGATTGTTGGTTCGAGTCCAAGTCAAGTCATAAAATTTAGCGTAGTCTATTAAGCAGGGAACGACATTTGTGACAAGCATTTATGCTTGACACAATTAAAATTCCTTTTTTTAATTACCGGTATCAAGTAGTAATATATGATTGTTATCCACCCTTTTCCTTCAAAAATCGCAAATTCACTTGATGATAAGGATAAGACAAAATAGAAGATTTCTACTCTTTCTAGTAGTTAGCTCCGGTGGACTTTACATCTGGAGGTTGGTGGTTCGAGTCCAAGTCCAGTCATAAAATTCAGCAGTGTGTATTAAGTGGGTGACGGAAAATAGCTTCCGATCCAGGTCTTTCAAACGATCTGAGCGTGAGCTTCCGACCTTATATCCGATGGAATCGCAAGCGCAACCGCTCAAAGGTTGG
>NW_007413750.1:0-598 GCF_000475195.1 Diaphorina citri
GTACATTGTTATTTTTATTTCCATTTTTCCTCTTCGTTCTCCTCCTCCTGTTCTTGTTTGGGGAATTGATCTCCACATTTCCACCAAAGAATCCAGACCACTGATGTCTGAAAAGCTCGCAGATCTTCTCCTTTCCAATCTTGTTGAGGTGCAGTCCATCAGGCGAATAGTCAGCACTTCCCAATAGTCAGCACTTTTTCTTCTTCTCCTTCTTTTTCTCCTCCCTCTCCTTCTTCTTCTTCTTCCTTAAGCTTTTTATTTCTTCTTCTTACATATTTCTTCGTATTATCCTACATATCATTATCATGTACGTCTCTCTCTCATGATGGCTGCTCTGGTCTTCAACCTCGAGGTTTTTAGTACTGAGATTACCGAGTATTACCTGAATGTATTTGTAGGCAGATATAAAGAACTATACACTTTATACAGATATTAGTAGACAGATATAAGATATAGAGATACAAGAGAGCCCCTGTCTTGTAGAGATTGTACGTAATACTTGGCTATGGTGTATGGAGAACTGTATTATCAAGATCTCCATGCCCACGCAAGCAGTGACGGAGCTACACATGGGGTAATCGACCACGTGGTGATGTGA
>NW_007413751.1:0-598 GCF_000475195.1 Diaphorina citri
GGGGAAGTACTATATAACGTATCTAACTCATTTTTTTTGAAAATTGGACTCCCATCTTTTTTCCCGAGGGGTCTTCAACTATAAAGGTGTTGTATTCAAAAAGGGCCAAGTCGAAAATCAAAAATCAAGTTTTCGAATAAAACAGCTTCAAAGATTTTGATTTCCATTGAAAAGTATTGGGAAATTTTGTATTAAAGCTCCTGTATCCTTGTAAAGAATTGAAATATCAAGATGATTCTTTTTGGGGCTGATTTTTAACATGTTTTATCTAGAGGTATTTTGTTAGAAAATGTCCGAAATCAGGGTCAGGCATTTTTCCATAAAAGCCTTCGACTTCCCATAAATATACCTCCATATAATCAGTATAATTAGGTACAATGTAAATTATGTACTATGTACATATAGGTACTACATACCTACATACATATATTATTTACATAAGGGTAGGTAGGTAGGTACATGTGAACTTTTTTTTTCTCACACATTTCGTACCAATTTTTTTTACATTACAATTATTTCGTACTTTTTACAATTTTATTGCACGTTTGAAGTCGACATTACGTTAGAAGTTTAACATTTAACATTACGGCTGTGTTAA
>NW_007413752.1:0-598 GCF_000475195.1 Diaphorina citri
GCTACTCATTTTCCTCACGAGGCTGAGTGGGCCCCGCAACAGCCAGTCACGGAATCAATCATTTGCATGATACAAATTGCTTGATCCCGCCGAAAATCGAACCGGGGTCTCCCGCGTGCAAGTCGAGCGCAGTAACCACTACGCCATGGGACCTGACATAGTATTGTTATTGATGATACCTACATGTATTATTCTTTAACGCTTTAACTTAACCTATCAAATATACGAGACCTTGTTTAGACTGCCGGGGTAAAGGGACTTTTCAGTCCTATTCGGGCAGGATAAACAAGGTATATTCTATTCTATTACTGATTATTTATTAAAGTCAATAATAATGATAGTGTGTGGGCGGTACAACCTATCGCGAAATTGGCGATTTGCAATAACAAATGTGGAATCTCTAGCTCAATCAGTCTAGATCGCTATTATAATCAGCCGTGATGTCTGGAAAAGAAACATTGGAACCTAATTGTGTCGAGTTGTAAATTAGTCAAACCGATCAAACCATTTGTTTGAAACCAACTAGTGATGGGACTCGAGTGAGATTTTTCAACTCGATTATTTTCTACTCGATTATTTTCCAACTCGAGTTGTAACT
>NW_007413753.1:0-598 GCF_000475195.1 Diaphorina citri
ATGGGTGAAGGTCCAAACCTATGGGTAAACCCGCCTCTGTTACCATTTTGTCCTCAGCTTCTAGCTTGATCGACCTGTCCGTGAAAATTTAGAGTCAGCTCAACTCTACACATGCTGATTTTTATGCATTTCGGATTTTCGGATATAAGTAAGTGAACTAACTGGTAAGTCACACGTAGGTATACTTTCAATAGAGTGTAACACTGAAATCCTATCCTAACCAAATCTGGTGTCAACCTCGTTTGTATGTCATCATTTTTGCTGAAGATTTACGATCGGTTTTGACGAATCAAGAAGGTTCACCGTAATTTTGAAGCGGATATTCGGTTGTCACCTCAGAACGATTCAACACATCGGTTTTGACGAATCAAGAAGGTTCACCGTAATTTTGAAGCGGATATTCGGTTGTCACCTCAGAACGATTCAACACTGACATCCTGAGTTAGATTTTCAAACACATCTAGACATGTACCTTGTACAGACGGGTTTATCTTGAAATGATTTTTTTTCGAGAGGTTAGACAGAGGGAGCTGTAGGTAACCGCTAAGGTTTTATCATCACGAAATCGAAGAGTGAAGGGAGTGAAGGAAGACAGGAT
>NW_007413754.1:0-598 GCF_000475195.1 Diaphorina citri
GTTTCATAAATTAATCAGCCGCGAGCTACGTGGAGGGAAAAATCAGCAACATATACAGATATACACTCCAACCCCATCCCACCTTCCGTACCTAACCCATCCCAAGCAGTTTAATAACAACACCGACTGACGGAGGAGGAGGAAGAAGAAAAGGAGAAGCATAAAGAGGATGTGGAAGCGAAAGAGAGAAAATAGGAGGGGGAGAAGAAGAAAGAGAGGAGGAGGAAGAAGAGAATGAGAAGAAGAGGAAGAAGAAGAGGGGGAAAAAGAAGAAAAGGTAGGACTTTTTATCCGGGCAATAAAACAACATTGAAAACAACAACAGCAACAAAAACAACCACGTTATGGAGAAACATCAAGAACAACAAATAGAAATATAATAAAGAAGAAATAATTTATTCTAAAGAGAAAAGAAATTACCTACCTACTAAGAAAAGATGTTACCTACCTAAGTAGGTAAGTACATAGGTATCTAGCTACCTACATAGAAAAAGAATACGTTAGATTCTACAGAAAACTTGTATGCCAGCCTAGTTAGCTTAGTTGGTAGTGCGTCTGCCTTGTAAGCGCTAGGCCGCGGGTTCGATTCCCGCCCGGG
>NW_007413755.1:0-598 GCF_000475195.1 Diaphorina citri
CACCATAGCGACATATCACATCAATTCTATTTATACTCGGGAATAATAATCTGTGCCTGTGCATGTTGTGATATCTTGTCGACCAGGCGCGGACTCGAAATTCCATGTTTTTCTCAAATTCTCAACTAGAGAGATAGAAAAACCATCAATATCTATTGTTTTCTAAAATTCTCAACCAAAGAGATAGAAGGAATAACAATAAATAAATTCATTGACGGACTTTCCAAAATTTGGTTAGGCGAATCGACAAATTGACTTAGCATAAATTTAAAGCACAATTGTCCAGAACCTATAAGTTGTATGTAGTTTAAAATTCAGTGGCGATAGCATTTTATGATTTGATTTGGACGATAACATTTTATGATTTGACTTGGATTCGAACCACCAACCTCCAAGGGCGCCGCGCTAACCACAAGACCTCTGAGGCTGGCAGCTGATATCAGTAGCTCAAAATTAAAACCAAGTGTCTCAAGTGATAATAAAAAATCGATTCTGATTCTATCTAATTTAGAAACACGCCTCTCAGCCTTGAACGCAGAATCAATGCAACACAATATCTTATGCGGCAAATTAATGTATTTAGAGGTACATAACAATT
>NW_007413757.1:0-598 GCF_000475195.1 Diaphorina citri
GTAATATCCAGGTTGATTTTTAACTTATCATCAAAATCTGCATCAGGAACAAATGTGAACACAAAATCTGTATCCAAGAAATAAAAAGTCTCTGCAATGATGATCCACAGAACAAATATGCTGATCAAAATAGTCACTGGGAAAGCAAAAGAGAGATATTTAGCTTATTTTATGAGTAAAAATGAGACTTTAATCATCAGAATCTATTATTGTACCCAAGAACTGACCCAAATTGAAATTTTTGACATAATAAAAAGTCTCGGCAATGATGATCCACAGAACAAATATGCTGATCAAAATAGTCACTGGGAAAGCAAAAGAGAGATAGTTAGCTTATTTTATGAGTAAAAATGAGACTTTAATCATCAGAATCTATTATTGTACCCAAGAACTGACCCAAATTGAAATTTTTGACAACAAAAAAGAAGTAGGTAGAGCTACTTTGATTTATTTTTTACTACCTATGAAATTTATTTTTTAAAATGAAAAAATACAGTATGGGTGAAAATGAACTTGTGATTTCTTCTTCTTCTTCTTCTTTTGCTTTGCCATGTTCCCGTTCAAACGGGGTCGGCATTTTTCGTCAGCCTTTTCCAAT
>NW_007413758.1:0-598 GCF_000475195.1 Diaphorina citri
TGAAAATTTGGACCGATTGCAATACTTTCATTACTAGTATAGCTCCGCTATACTGTAGTAATAGAAAGTAAAAAACTCTACTACTCATTTGCCAATTCGCTTTAAATTAGACTAAACATTTAGAAGTTATTGCCTGTGTAACAAATAAATCAATAATGCCAAAAAAGCAGGGCCAGTCTCAGGACATGTTGATTAAACATTATGATGGTTTAATGGACATGCTACCATTTCAGATACCGTGTGATGCTTGAAACCGTTGACCGGTACAACATTCAGTCCAAACTATGGGAGAAGTGTTCCAACCTACCCTCTTCCGGCTATCTCATAGCTTGCTGTGCACATCAGGGGAGTGTCTATGTGTTTGATGGGAACCGTGTGCTCTACATGAAACCACCCCTGTATACGTGGAAAATAGTGGGAACTCTGAGTGTGAGTTTGAACGTAGATGTGGCCCTGTCCTACAAGCAGAATATCTACTTTACAGGTGAGAATAATATGATGAAATACAGAAAGGGGGATACATTCCTTATTTATTGTTTAGAACTTGAACTCGCAACAGAGTTGTCAGTGTAATTTGCTTGTTAAAATATCATTTTTT
>NW_007413759.1:0-598 GCF_000475195.1 Diaphorina citri
AATTAATTGCAGTAATTTATTGTGTTTTCCTTTCCAATGGCAGAAGTATACAGTTTCGGCATCAATCCTGTCACAACTCATGCTTGGAATAATACCCGGCAACGTAAGTATTTGAAAAAAAATCGATAGTTCTGGGACCCAACCCTGGATCTGGAATCTGACTGTACAGTGTACTTATCGGTGGCTCTTATTACCCTGAGTTGAGAGTTTTGTGCTCTTTGAAACCCCTGGAGCCTAGTTTCAGAGCTTATTCACTCAAGTGATTGATTGCAGTTAAGTTATTAACCAAATAATTAGGTCAAGTAAGCACCCACCATAAACCATGATGGACTTTGAAGAAGAGTAGATCTTTCACTAATGTGAGTCATGATTTCCTAGAACACTGTGGAGATCATAGTTACCTACCTATAATTATTTTTTAATGTTTTAATTAATCAACTCATCCTCCATCACACTGGATTTGAGCATTTGAGGCATTCCCTTGAAATAACAACACTATTTTTTCTTCTTTTTGAATAGAGCTTGCATTCACTCCAAACAATCAGGAAGTCCATCTCTACCAATATGAGAAAGCTGCCAATGATTGGTCACAGCTTGA
>NW_007413760.1:0-598 GCF_000475195.1 Diaphorina citri
CCAATTTAGTTAGCTAGGCTGGCTTTGATCAGTTTTTCTTTTACCTTAATTCAACCTTTCCCAACAAAATCATCTCGGATCTCCACTTTCCCTTATCGAAGAATATAGGTAAGGACATAATAAACAACAGGGTGTTTATAAAGTCTTCCAAAGGGATGGGTTTTTAGAAAGAAAAAAAAGCTTAGATTCTTAGAATATCAAACACTGAGACATTTATTTCAAAATTTTTGGATGATTTTTTTTGGGGGGGTGTCACGGCGCGGCGCGGTGTTTTGTTGAAAGTTGAAATTCTAAGCAGTTCTCGAGAAAAAATTACCCCTGAGAATGACGTCATAAACACCCTGTAAGCATATGAAGATTTCATAGAAGGGATAGAGATTTCAATAATGCCCATCCAGAGAAACGGTAATATAAGGACAATAGCTATACGGTATATAGGGACTGTACGATATAGGTGTAGGGAGGGTTCTATTAATCAAAGAACCATACAGGTAAGGTAAGGTAAGGTCTCTTACATTAATCTCATTCAAACACACACAATAGATATCAGGACTGGTGAACAGGAGGGTGTGGGTTCGATACCCACCGAGGTAAGGAA
>NW_007413761.1:0-598 GCF_000475195.1 Diaphorina citri
TAATTTTACCACTGAAAGCAGTAGAGGTATGATTCAGATTTAGATAAAAAGAGTCTGATTAGATTAACATTTCACCATGTCAGAGTGTCTGAATATCATACGACGCTGTCTATTTGAGTTCGTAAATAATATATGACAATGTTTCCGATTTCCAACTCACAATACATACATACTTGAGTTACACTCTAGACTTCATTAGAGTTATAACGCCATAGCTAATACATATGGATCAGTGCCAAACTCGTAATCTTGATATCGGGCGAACAAGATAAAACAAAGCCCCGTACTCATGTCTCAGTTAATCTTCTGGTTTAATTAACCAATCAAAATACCTGGCCATAAAATATAACGCGCTTGTTTGTTTTAGTTTCTACATGTATTTATTTGTTTATTGTTTGACTTTAGATTCGTTCTATAAATTCCCCAAGTCGTACACACCAGACTAATTCTAAATGAAATATGGGTGTAAAGGTAGAAACACACTACCATCACGTCACGTGAAGTCATGTGTAAAGTTTTAGATGAGAGGCATACTACGGGATGGGCATGCTACAACACAGGCCACAAGCGTCTAATGTAGCAGTTGTTCCATTGCTAC
>NW_007413762.1:0-598 GCF_000475195.1 Diaphorina citri
GTAACTTACTTTTCAACTTCCTCTAGTGATAGGGAGTTAGGATGTGACTTTTTGACTGAGTAGTTCATTGAAAAGAGTTGTTCTTTTATACAACTCACTCACTCTTTAATTACCCCTACTTAATTGTAGCTCATGGCAATATTTAGATTCTTTGCTATTCACTACATCACAGGAACACACTTTGAGTTTAATCTTGTCTTAAGTAACCCAGATGGATTTATGAATCTGATTGACTGTTCTTTTATACAACTCACTCACTCTTTAATTACCCCTACTTAATTGTAGCTCATGGCAATATTTAGGTTCTTTGCTATTCACTACATCACAGGAACACACTTTGAGTTTAATCTTGTCTTAAGTAACCCAGATGGATTTATGAATCTGATTGACTGATTTTAAACTGACTTTAAAGTTAAACTGATCTACTTTAAGTTAAACTTAAGTTATTAAAGTAATTTGATTGGTTGCTTTAAAAAACATTTTAGTCAATCAGATAGCTTAATCTATTCGTTAAACGCGGTTTAAGTTAAACTTAAGTTATTAAAGTAATTTGATTGGTTGCTTTAAAAAACATTTTAGTCAATCAGATAGCTTAATC
>NW_007413763.1:0-598 GCF_000475195.1 Diaphorina citri
GAGGCGAAGGGTGAAAGGGGGAGAGAAGGGAAGAGAAAGAAGTTACAAAGGAGGAGAAAGAGAAAATGGAGGAGGAGGAGGAGGAGAAGAAGGAAGAGAAGGAGGAGGAGAAGAATGGAGGGAGAGAAAAGAGGCGAAGGGTGAAAGGGGGAGAGAAGGGACTGAGGGAGCAAAGGGACTTTTCAGTCTCATTCTAGCAGTATAAACAAGGTCTATTCTATTCTATTCTATTCAATTCCATTCTAATTCTATTCTATGCCGTTCTATTCTATATTCTGTAGGCCTCTATAAAATAATGTAGATAGAAAGAGAGAGAGAGAGAGAATGGTATAACACTGTTGAATTACCAATTTATTCATAAACACAAAGAACAAGGACAGAGGACAACATGAATATGAATACCCATTATCCTGCCAAGTTATAGTAAGAGAGGAGAGAGACAACAATAATGAGACACAGAGATAGAAAAGGAGGGTGGAAGAGAGAGAGAAGAGGAGATACAAAAGAGAATATTCCCTAACTTGTTTATATTACTCAAATGGGACTAAAAAGTACATATTAACCCAAGTAGAGAGAGAGAGAGAGAGAGATTTGTTTA
>NW_007413764.1:0-598 GCF_000475195.1 Diaphorina citri
TTGACTGTCCTGTGCTATCATTACTAAGACTCAGTACCCTGGGACACCCAGGAGAAGAGATAGTAACCATACACTCGAGTCCAATCAAACCACTCCTGAGCTTCGCAAGAGGATCAGGAGTGTTTGAAATGGAGGAGAGCGATTAACCATGTGAAAGTAGTGCAATAATCCTAAACTAAATGGTCGCGCCGCACAAGGGATCAAGGAGAGACCGTCTTAACATAATAATAAATAGTTCCGGTAGGTACTACACCTATTGGCGGATGTGTTAAACTGCTTAAGATACTAAAATAAGAAACTAGAGTCAATTATAGGCTCGTACACAAAATTTCAAGTTTATAAATTCATCTGTTAAAGAAACAAGGTTAATTCAATTTTCATGTTCAATTGACGTAGTAGGTACCACATAAATACTTGTACAGTAGAACCTCAATTATTTCAACCCCAAAATCAGTTCAAATTAGGGTATTAACCATTTTGTTCTTTTGTATCTAAATTTTGCCCCTTTTTTCATTGTGTTTACGGAATTTCAATTATTTCAACTTTCGATTATTTCAACTACCCTCGGTCCCAATTAGTTGAAATAATCGAGGTTCTA
>NW_007413765.1:0-598 GCF_000475195.1 Diaphorina citri
AGACAATCTAGTTATACCTCTATCCCTATTCATCCATGCGTCTATTTCTAATCAAGTCTAATCTATTCCTATATACTCCTTTCTTCCAAATCCCTCTTGTCCTTTCTCCCATACACTCTTGTCCTTTCTCCCATACTCTCTTGTCCTTTCTCCCATACACTCTTGTCCTTTCTCCCATACTCTCTTGTCCTTTCTCCCACATACTCCCTAGTCAACCCTTTCATTTGAAGATCACACAGTGATGAGATGATGAGATCAATACCCCTGGGAGGCTGCTACCCTTGATATAGTATATGAGGAGAGTATCTAATTGAGAAATCACATTGATTGAGAGTATCTACATATCCCTGGGGATTTTAGATTCCTTGATTGGATCTAGTAAAAGATATAGTAAATTATGTGAATAGATATGAGGTACATTGGATTATCGGATATAGGCATAAAATATTTATGGGATATAGGTAAAAGATATTGTAAATTATGGGATAGGTAAAAGATACAGTAGATAGTCGGATATAGGTATAAGATATATGGATTAGATTATCGGATAATACAGGTATAAGATGTAGTAGATTAAGGTAGAGGATAAATTATAATG
>NW_007413766.1:0-598 GCF_000475195.1 Diaphorina citri
TATCCTTGTTTTTAATAGAGATCATATTTTCATAGAAACCTAATAAAATGCATCGGTTGAAATATTATCTTGAAATAATTATCACTCTCCATAATGGTACAAGAAAGAGGTGAAAATAATAACCTAATAAGAATACAATAATGTACGTATAATAGATATGTATGAAAACTGGTGTATAAACCCTACCCTGTAGGTAATGTGGAGTATAGAGGAGTAAAACAGAGTAGGAGAAGAAGGAGGAGAAGAAGAAAGGAGAGAGAGAGACTGTTTGTTGTATTTAAAACAAAGCAGATAACAGTAAGGTAATATAAAGGAAGAGGACAGAAGAGAATTATCTTGGAAATTCCTTGCTGTAAAATATTTCGCTAAAAACAGTTCTTCTTTTCAGAAAATGTTCTGCTTTTGTTCTTCTCAAGGCGCCTACAATAAATACCTCGTTCACGGAATCTACATGTATGATATACCTACATAGGTACCTACCTAGGTTTATTATTATAGAGCTACTCTTCACAAATCCTACCGTAGGGTGTCTAGTCGTACCTTGGCCCCCGTTGTACCTTGGTCCCCTGGACTTTTCTGGTAACTGGCGCCACCTATC
>NW_007413767.1:0-598 GCF_000475195.1 Diaphorina citri
ACCCACAGCTTCCTGTACGCAATATTTGCTTAGCTAGACACAGTCATATGATACTGATAGAAATGACCTGAGTAATGGCTAATGGGTATACACTATACAACCAAGGCCAGTTACTCACTATCAGGTAGACCTGACAGGTACACCTGATCAGTTCCGCCTGTCAGGTCTACCTGATAGTGTGTGTGCTCATCAGGTAGACTAGACAGGCGGACCTGATCAGGTCTACCTGGTAGTGAGTGGCTGGCCTAAGTATACTGAGAAGTACGTACATGTAGGTACCAATTGACTTGGGTATTCATCTCCAGATAAAATTTATGCACAATGGGTAAATATGTGTTGGTAGGTACATATTCCTATGGCAGCCACTCACTATAAGGTAGACCTGACAGGTAATAATGATAGAAGTGCTTATTTTTACTGCTCGCACAGGACTCAAGAGTCCCTTTACTCCAGCAGTAGGCTACACCTATTATTGCGGTCAAAGTCTCAAATTATTTTGAGGACGAAATTCCACACCTCGGCTGGGATTGAACCCACGCCCTCCTGTTTACCAGGCGAGCGTCTTGACCACTACACCACCGAGGCAAGTACACCTAAG
>NW_007413768.1:0-598 GCF_000475195.1 Diaphorina citri
ATCAGGTAGATCTGACAAGCGGACCTGATCAGCCGTACCTGTCAGGTCTACCTGATAGTGTGAGTAGGCCTGAGAAAGAATTGCTATAAAGATGAGACTTTCGTATCTATTGAGGTGAGTTCTGAAGAATTGGTAGAGGTATTGGATAAATAGATTTGAATATTCTTTTGATTGTCATCGCTGCTTGCTGTGTTTTTATGCCTTCTTCGTTTTGGATAATTCAAAATTACGCTCCGTATCTGATTACAATTTCAACTTACTCAAAAAAGAGAAAGAACAATAGAAAATCGAGAAAACGGCCCAATGGTCAATTCTTGACATTAGCTAACAACAACATAATGGAAATATCTCGGGGTGCTAAGTCGTGCTGGTCCATGCAGGATTTACACGTAAAGCTGTTATATTCAGTTCTACCTTCTCGTCCCCATTTACTCCTCATATTGCCCCCTGCTGACTCACACGTAATGATTGATATTGTACTTGAACACATCACCAGGACGCAGTCGCGTCAGCATAAGCTCTACGCTGATTTGCTGATCTGTTTTCTTCTCGCCTCGGCTTCGGTGTCGGTAGATTCGAAATCGCTTCAGCGTTTCGC
>NW_007413769.1:0-598 GCF_000475195.1 Diaphorina citri
ATAAGACCATAGCAGTTACAGTTCCCTCTGTCAAACCTCTTTAAAAAAATGTATTTTTTTTTTTTTAATGATAATTAACTTTATTTTTCAATAAGACAGAACAAACATAATTATAACAAACAATAATAGGTAGTAGAGACCAAAGACAAAGATTATGTAAAAAAAAGAAGCAATTTCCTTTTTTCCACTTTCTTATTTTAACTTTAGTAAAATGTCCTGTCTATATTTGTTGGGATGTACCCCCATTCATAGAATACATACAAAAATATGTATTCCGTGCTAAATGGGGGCAATTGATCCTAAGGGCAAGGAAAACCTAGACCCTTGACGAATTGAGTGGTCCTGAAGGCATGTGATGTGTTCCAATCCATTTTTTGGACACAATAGCGTGACCACATTTTCTGCCTCGGAATGCTTCTGTATTTGAAATAGTTATCTGAAACAGGGGCCAGTGAGTGAAATTTTGCTATTTGATGAAAAAAGTTCCAAGAATTAAATGGTCTTTCATTCATTTAATGGAGGAGTCAGCTGAGAGGTGTTGCTAAGTGAACTAGTGTTGGTCGTTTCTTTGAACTTTAAAATTTCAATTAAAAATAGT
>NW_007413770.1:0-598 GCF_000475195.1 Diaphorina citri
GGTACCTACATAAGACGTGTAGATAGTTTTATTTCTGTTTTGATACATAATTATGTATTACGTAGGGTTAACCATTCACCCATTCATACGTAAAATTACCCAGAAGACATTTTTTCAAAGCAGGACATTTTTCTAAATCGTAAATTTGTCCAAAATTCAAATAGGTAAAAAGTTAAACAACTGTCGATATGAAAGGCTGTTATTATTAAAGTCTCAGCTTAGGCAAAAGAATCTGAGTGAGGTCTACAGTTCACAGAACCACTAGTATAGATAATGATTTGCAATTGTAACCTTCTTAAGCGTCTGGTCACTCTTGGAAGTTGCATAAGCAAGCTTGCATGTGCAACCAACATCATCAAATCAAATGAAACAACTGACGTCCTGACGCAAGTGTGCATGAATGAGGTTGCACGTCAACCCACGCTATGTCACAGTCAATGTCCAAAATATTCATAAACATATAATATAAAGACGACATGGCATACATACGCAATTCAAGATTGAAGTCAAATGAAGGCTCCACTAATAACGATGCGGGCACCACAAACAGACTACAGACCATATCCTACAAACGTAATAAAACTGTTCACCTCTCTTG
>NW_007413771.1:0-598 GCF_000475195.1 Diaphorina citri
GGGTTTCAAAAATGTCTGATAAATGGGCAAATTCGGAATGAAACGAAAAGTGCCAATATTCGAAACATAGGCGTAGAGGCAAACAGCCCTAAAAGTTGGGTTAAGCTTATAGTCTTGTACGAATCTAGGTAGCAAATGAACCAGGATCATTACCAAAAACAGCCAGATTTCATACTTCGTTGTCAGAATTGTCAGAACAAAGAATGAGATAGCAAATGTCAATTAAAACTGAAAGATCTCTCATAAAGAGTTTAAAAACACAAGACTCGAGAGAAATAGAAGAATAGAAAGAAGTTCAAAGGGAATCTAGACAAATGAAGAAATAACTGAGGAATACAATGACAATAAATTGATAGATAATACTTCGTATTGACAATAGATATATACTGAGCCTTTGGGTGTGTGCAGCGAGTGTGTTCAATAAATAAGATTAGGAGATAGGGTGGTTGTGTACATGAAAAAACATAACATGGGCGGATTTATGGCCTTTGGTAGAAATGTGTAATAGGTTGTTACACTGTTACCAGGGTGTCTACCAGACTGGAAAACCGGGAAAACCGGGAAAAGTCAGGGAATTTCATGGAGACTGGAAAAGTCA
>NW_007413772.1:0-598 GCF_000475195.1 Diaphorina citri
ATCTCTATCCTATGACTAAAGCCCGATTCAAATTCAAACTATATCTAGTTGCAAATCATTTTAAAAATGGTCGGATATAGGTAAGTCTTTTACCACTATAGGGGCATCTCTATCCTATGACTAAAGCCCGATTCAAATTCAAACTATATCTAGTTGTAAATCATTTTAAAAATGGTCGGATATGGTAAGTCTTTTGCGACTGTAGGGGCATCTCTATCCTATGACTAAAGCCCGATTCAAATTCAAACTATATATTCTAGTTGCAAATCATTTTAAAAATGGTCGGATATGGGTAAGTCTTTTGCGTCTGTAGGGGCATCTCTATCCTATGACTAAAGCCCGATTTAAATTCAAACTATATATTCTAGTTGCAAATCATTTTAAAAATGGTCGGATATAGGTAAGTCTTTTGCGACTGTAGGGGCATCTCTATCCTATGACTAAAGCCCGATTTAAATTCAAACTATATATTCTAGTTGCAAATCATTTTAAAAATGGTCGGATATAGGTAAGTCTTTTACGACTGTAGGGGCATCTCTATCCTATGACTAAAGCCCGATTCAAATTCAAACTATATCTAGTTGCAAATCATTTTAAA
>NW_007413773.1:0-598 GCF_000475195.1 Diaphorina citri
TTCTCGCATTCTGATTGGTTCTTTCATTTTGGGTCGATGACTCCTTGCTGCCATATTCATCTGGATGAATCATAGTAATGAAAGTATTGCAATCGGTCCAAATTTTCAAAATCGGGAAATGGTTGGAAATATCCGTTTTGGGATCCGCTGATGTCAAAAAAGTGATTTTTAGCCCATGGTCTGTACGTATGTGTGTACGTATGTATGTACGTATGTATGTATGTATGTACGAGTATGTACGTGTGTATTACAGGTTTAAATGGGAAAATGGGGAAAAGGTGGTATACAAAATATCTCAAGAACGGTTTGTCCTAGAGCGATGAAATTTGATATGCTATCCCGGTATGGTCCAAGGACGCGACTGTAACAATTTGGCAAAAATCGGATAATCACCCATCCAGATATTAACCAAAGTAATTGTTACTTAACCCTCATTTCGTGGAAAATGTTGAAAAGGTTGTGAACAAAATATCTCAAGAACAGTTTGTCGTAAAGCGATGAAATTTGGTATGCCATCCCGGTATGTAAAAAAAAAAATCAATTTTTTTCATACTTTATATGATTCCTTATCACACGGGGAGTATTTTAAGATAGGAAA
>NW_007413774.1:0-598 GCF_000475195.1 Diaphorina citri
TTATTATTACCTATTATTATTATTATTAATTTTGTTGAGTTCATGCTGTTGTTTGAGGTTTCGATCCTTATTCCTCTTTGCCTGCTTTCCTCTACCTACTTCTTTGCCTACTTTACTTTCTTCTTCTTCCCCTTCTTCGCTCCCTTCTTTTACTCTTATTCCTTTTTCTGCTCTTCCTCTACCTTCTTCTTCTTCTTTTCCCGTCCCTTCTCATACTCTTCCTTTTCTCCCACAAATCCTCTTTCTTCCAGTCCATCACATTCTCATGTTTTTACTCTTCTTCCTCCTCCTTCTTCTCTTCTTTTCTACAATCTTCCCTTCTCTCCTTCTTTCCCTTCTTTGCCCCAATATTTACTCTTATTCCTCTTTCTGAACTTCCTTCTTCTCCTTCTCCTTCCTTCTCTGTTTCTCTTTTTCCTGCTCCTCCTCATCTTCCTCTTTTTCTTTATCATTTCTCTTTCCCTTGTTTGACCTCTCTCTTACCTTCCTTCTTTCTCTACCTCTTTCTCCTTCTTTTCCTAAAAAGAGGGTAACTCTTTTTCTTTCTCATTCGAAAAATTTCATGTACTACTTGTTTTTTTTTTTTTTTTTTTTTTTT
>NW_007413775.1:0-598 GCF_000475195.1 Diaphorina citri
CAAAGGATATCCTATCTTATCAGAGGAAAAGATCATAGAAAGTGATTATTTCAACCTCGATCATTTCAACTACCCCCGATCACAAGTCTCAATTAGTTGAAATATTCGAGGTTCTACTATATTTTCATAAATGAGAGCTCACCGTGTGACACACAAATAAAGCACTTTGAAAGTCGTGAATTATGTTAATGTAAAATTGGTCAATGTGCTTTATGTCACATGCAAGAACAATGGGTATGTGAATGACCAGAAAAACGTTGTTCTTGTCAGAAAACTTGTTTTTATTGTTGTTTCTGTTGAGATTTTCAGGTTTCTTTTAGGTCACTAGGTCGAAGTCCCACTTTACTAATGCTCACAAAATTTTAGTCCCCTATTTTGTTTTTATAAAATTTCGGTGATTTTGTTTTTATAAAATTTTGGTGATTTTGTTTTTATAAAATTTCGGTGTAATCTCAGGAAATCATTATCAACATGGTGCAAGTTGGTCACCAAAAATCGCAATCCTCTTTAGCTGATGAATGGAATTTTTCAAATTTGTGGCTCTTTGATGTCAAAGATGCGAATTGAATTCGATTTCTTAGCTCAAGCAAGGAGGTAG
>NW_007413776.1:0-598 GCF_000475195.1 Diaphorina citri
ACAATAGTAGTTATCAGTATTATCAAGACGGTTTGGAGGAATATTATTATTGTTATGGTTTCGATAATTTGAAGAAACTATAACGAAAGCCTAGGGCCTTGTTGACTCCTGCCACGGATAGTCTTCGGAGAACATTAGGCTGACCTTTGGGCCATCCGAATAAGTCGGATCAGCTGGCTGGTGTGTTAGCTAGGATAAGGTACTGAGATGAAGAAGAAGAGTTGGGTAAATTCTGATATACAATTAACATTTAAACAACATTTTATTATGTTACAATTAAACAAATAAACAACTGATGTCCACTCAAGCACACACGATGTAGGTTATTTCCCTTTTGAACTGATGTAATTCTTCCTCAGGCTCACATTTGTGAAGGGTGAACAATTCTACTCAATTATCCAATCAAGGCTTCCAAGAGGGAAGGGTGAGTGATACCTAGTGTGAGCAAAGGCAACGGTGCCTGGTCTATGTAACAATTAAACAAATAAACAACTGATGTCCACTCAAGCACTCACGATGTAGGTTATTTCCCTTTGAACTGATGTAATTCTTCCTCAGGCTCACATTTGTGAAGGTTGAACAATTCTACTCAATTATC
>NW_007413777.1:0-598 GCF_000475195.1 Diaphorina citri
TGTAGGATTTTCCCAATATCTCAATAATCCTAAAATCCAATGTTTACCTACCATGCTGGCACCGGTCGCTATGCGCATATACATGTCATAGCTACTCATTTTCCTCACGAGGCTGAGTGGGCCCCGCAACAGCCAGTCACGGAACCAATCATTTGCATGATACAAATTTCTTGACCCCGCCGGGAATCGAACCCGGGTCTCCCGCGTGCAAGGCGAGGGCAGTGACCACTACGCCATGGGAGCTGACTACCTATCCAAATACCAACCATGGTACACTTTGCTCAACTCCAGTGATCCACTTCGAGACATGTTTAGGGACAAACAGCCCCAATTGATGGGTTAAGCTTCTTCAAATCTACAAATTCAAAGTGCTATCGCCGCTGGTTGCACCCTCCTCAAGCTTTGTGTGAACCGCTACATCTTTCATACGTGAAGAATTGAAGATGTAACCCGATTCTCCTCAGAATATTGGTTGCTTCACTGCGAAATTTGCATACGAACAACAACCCGAGGGATTAAGAAGTTTTGTGCATATAATTTGCACTGGCCATTGTTCAATTTTTTTAATGTTTCAACAGAACTGGTTTTTTGAACTCCT
>NW_007413778.1:0-598 GCF_000475195.1 Diaphorina citri
AAGAAGAAGAAGGAAGAATAAAAACAGGAAGAGGAGAAGGAGAAGTAAAGGTAAAATTCTGACGAGCTGAGTTTAATATTGTAAGCACGTGGAATCACATCTGCCAAATATTTCAATCTAAATTCTCAATTTGATAACTTTATTCTACAGGGTGTTTAATATTATCTAACAAAAGTCGACTCACAACTGACAACGAAAAAGTGAGTAAGAAACTTAGCTTTGTATGAAGATGTGAAGCGAGAGGTTCAAGTTTTGCAGACCTATGTAAATCAAGTTGGGTTAGCTGACAATGTAGGTACATTTTGTTATTATTTCTATGCGGAAAATAAAGAATGATGTGTTTATACTTGAAAAGGAGAACCAAAGGGTATCAATATTTTACAGAACTTCTAGAATTATTAGGTATAGTACAGTAAATTAGAAGATGTGTTTATAGTCAGGAATGAGTACAATCGGTTATTATTTGAAATTCAAACAATGACAGTTCTTCACTTCTGAGTCATACATATGTAATTTACAATTTCGAATTCTTAAATTTCAATAGAATAGGTACCTACTCTAATTTCATCAAAATGGGACAAACGACTCGAGAATTATC
>NW_007413779.1:0-598 GCF_000475195.1 Diaphorina citri
TCCCTCTATCATACCTCTTGGAAAAAAAAACTTCCTTCAATTAGGTATTATCATTCCAGAACCTTCAACATGGCTAACGTCACCACCCGATGGGCATACTGTGTAAAGGAATTTTTAATTGTGTTAAGCATGTTTAAATGCTCGTCACAAATATCGATCCCCGATTATTACACCTAGATAAATTTTATGAATTGACTTGGACTCGAACCACCAACCTCCTTATCCAAAGTCCAACGCGTTAATTACTGCACCACTGAGGTTGGTTACTGTATAATTGTGTATGGGTTTCTAGCTTCCCCCTTTGAAAACCTCACCCCACACCACTGCTTACAAGACTTTCCAAGACGAAAAAATAAATAGGGCACTGGTAAAAACATGGGGTTTTTGGGGGTTGGGAAAAATTGAATGTCGCTTGGGGTCGCTGAATAGTGATTGCGACCAAAACAACCTTTTGGCGTAGGTACCAATTGGGGACTCTTTTGGAAAAGATACACACACTAATGGCGCACAAAACGAGCTATTCGGTACCAATTGGGGATACTTTTTCAAAGATGCACAGTTGCACATACTACTCGTAATTGCTTGAAAGAAAAGAGTG
>NW_007413780.1:0-598 GCF_000475195.1 Diaphorina citri
GAATGGAATACTAAATACTAAGAACTAAATAACTGATCACGACCGCTTCTCTGTTTACAAATAAGGTATTTAGTGCAGCGACAAGTTTGATCGGTGACTTGTATTCTTTGTTACTAGGAAAAAGTAAAACAAAATTAAATAAATTAATATAAAAAATAAGAATGAGAAAATATTATCTTGTTTTAAAAATGATTGTGATTTGTTCTCATGGACCGACAGAACTTTCCTTGCAGAATGAAATGACTGGAAATGGAAACAGAATAGGAAATTGTATTCAATAAGCAGTTGGTTCCTAATGCTTGAAGTGGACTTGGAAGTTCAAAGTCTCTGCCTTGTGAGAAAATCCGGCCCGAAAGACCAAAAAGTACGGGGGCGCTTTTGGCGAGAACGTTACAATTGGAGATTAATTCTTATTTCCGACATAAGAATTGCTTCAATGATTCAGGTATCTTAGAATTGATCTTCAATTATCTCTAAGCATCCCTCTGTTGCCTCTAACCTACTTGGACAACACTATTGAACTCTCTGCCTATACGAATACCCTCTAGTGTTTACTTGAGGATAGCCGTACAGAACTTTACAATGCGTGTAATGGATG
>NW_007413781.1:0-598 GCF_000475195.1 Diaphorina citri
GCAACCACTTGGAGATGAAATCAACAGTTCTGATACTGAATGCTATAGTATTGAGACTAAAAAACGTATAAAAAAGTGCCAAAACGACACTAAATCAGAAAACTGATATCACTACTAGAAAGAGGGGGTTCTAAACCGTCACTATGCAAAAATTCACCACTTTAGACACAGAATATCTACTGAAAAATAATTGATGAGGGAAGAGCGAAAAAAGCGCGACTGCACAACACAAAATTTTCCACGGGAATGTTCACAGCTTTTATCTAGTCGTTAGGTATTGATTTAGGTTACAAAACCACACACGAACCACTTTCCTTCATCTTGTTCTCTTCTGAGATCCCAAGAGCTTAGAAGTAGACCGACACGGAATTCGAGACTCAAAATGAAGTCCGCATCAGGCACAACATACAATCAGCATTTTTTATGAAATGAAAATTTTCATTCTTTGTTTCACTTCACCATAACTCTCGAACGGGTTATTCGACTTTGATGAAACTTGAAACATTTTTTCACCGCCTTCAGAACATTCTCACTAGATGATTTTTATCGGGTCTATGGACATCTTAGGAAACATGAGAAATAATGAGCCCCCCCTGGA
>NW_007413782.1:0-598 GCF_000475195.1 Diaphorina citri
GGTAATAGATCTGTTTTTAAGCATAAATGCGGCCTTCGGTCGCTGGCAAAGCCGGATATGTAAGCTGAGTTAAAAAATAAATGTAATGGGGCCTTCGGCCGCTAACTCCAGGACCTCACAACTAGAAAACTGAAATTTGGTAGAAATGTTCCCAATATTTAATATGTTTTAGATGTGCTAAGAGAGGATTTTGATGAAATTTAAACCGATCTTAAGTTATGATCGATTTTCCATGAGTAAGTAATGTGCTTACATCTATGAAGTGAGTGAGGTCGCTGTGCATATAGTACTCCACTGCAAAGCTACTCTCTACTGTTTCTACTCCTGATTATGTTTTAGATGTGCTAAGAGAGGATTTTGATGAAATTTAAACCGATCTTAAGTTTTGATCGATTTTCCATGAGTAAGGAATGTGCTTACATCTATGAAGTGAGTGAGGTCGCTGTGCATATAGTACTCCACTGCAAAGCTACTAAATTTAAACCGATCTAAAGTTATGATCGATTTTCCATGAGTAAGGAATGTGCTTACATCTATGAAGTGAGTGAGGTCGCTGTGCATATAGTACTCCACTGCAAAGCTACTCTCTACTGTTTCT
>NW_007413783.1:0-598 GCF_000475195.1 Diaphorina citri
GTGTTGCCATTATGTTTTTTAAACACCTGTGTAAGGCATTCCAGCTATCTTTAGCTTGTTTCTTATAAAAATAGATACCTACTAGGATTTTCCATTTTTGGTCCGAATGTGACAAGTTCAATTACCTTTGGGGCTATTTTTAGCTCGCCATCTTGGACTCCTCTTTCTTCTGCTGCTTCTTCTTGGTCCTCTTCTTTGATTTCAGTTTATTGCTCTTTGGCATTTGGATCGAGCTGAAATATTTGCACGAAGGATCTGAGGAATGTTTTTGTAATGTTTTCTGATTCTTTGTTCAAACCCTGAGAAGTGAGAAGTGATAAGCTCGTTCCAAGTTTAGCTACTTCTATTTAGTAGTGTTCAGCTTCACAGTGTCTTTATTTACTTTGCTTAGGAAAACTCCTTCAAAATCTACCATTAGTTTCTCTTGGGCTCCCGCTCCAGAAAGAACTGCTTTTCACATCACCTCGCAAAATATAAATGGCGTAATAGGTATCCAAAGAAAAAACATTTAAAACTAGTGGTTCTGTGAACTGTAGACCTCACTCAGATTCTTTTGCCTAAGCTGAGACTTTGCCTAAATGGGTGACCCTACGTAATA
>NW_007413784.1:0-598 GCF_000475195.1 Diaphorina citri
ATAAATGGTCAATTCCTATGTAAAAAGTTGGGAAAAATCCAAATCTGAGGTCAAAACTCCGAAAAAATAACTGTAAACTATCGAAAATTCAATTTTTATTTTCTGTTCTAATGAAGATGTTTGATGTCAGACTTAACGCAGTTGCTATTTTCGTCCGCTAGGTAGCGCTAGTATGCAAGCGCGCTAGCGGAGGAGCAGAAAGAACTGCGCAGAAACGTATGTGCACAAACACATTAATGCGTTGCCTACAAGGGAGCTTTGCTTGGGACATTTGATGTGATGTCATCGCCTACGGGAGCGTATGCCGTGACGTCAAAGTTCACGATTTACCGGCATTTTTTTAATCAATTTATCTCGGGATCTAAAAGTCGTAGAAGAAAAAGAAAAATTCCGTTGGTCATAATTTTTTCTGCTCTATGACTTTGAAACATGACCCAAGTAAGTGCAACTGATCTATTGCTTATGGAATAGGATTAAAATTAAATTGATGATTGTTTAATTTTCTGTTTGTTTCAGGCATAATGTAATACAACTCAAAACTCTTTCCTTGTGTGTTTACTATTGGTATCATCAACATATTTTGTAAGTTTATAAGAAA
>NW_007413785.1:0-598 GCF_000475195.1 Diaphorina citri
AGAGAAAAATTAGAGAAAGTTTAGCGGGAGAAAAAGAGGGGTAAAAATCCGGAAGGGAGGGATTTAGGGAAGGGAAACCCGATGACATAAGTTACAAGGAGAGAGCATGACAGAAATTAGTACCAGTCGAGTGAAATTAATAGACAATGAAATGTCACTGAATATCACGGGAGGGAGGGAGAGAGAGAGAGAGAAAGTTGTGACATAAGAAAAGGGGGATAGAGAAAGTGAGAGGGGAAGGGAGAAGAGAGAAAGAAAGTAGAGAGAGAAAGAGAGGCGAAAGGAGAGCAAGTCAAAGAGAGATAAAAAGTTGTGACATAGGAGAAAAAAGAGGAAGCAAAATGAAAAAGAGAGAAAGGGAAGGTGACAAATGGAGAAAGAAGAAGAAGAGTAGGAAGAGAAGGAGAAAGAGGAAAAGAAGGCGAAAGAAGAAAATGAAAGAAGAGGATAAGAAAATACGAAAATTGTACAAACCATTTGGAAGTTCTGATGGAACAAACAACCCAACATTCAGACAAATCAAATAAAAAACCAACAAAATTGTCGAATTAAAAATCAGACCTCACTCCGATCGTTCAATTATCTATCACTGTGTACT
>NW_007413786.1:0-598 GCF_000475195.1 Diaphorina citri
ACTCGGTTTCATTCCTCTTTTTTTCGTATTATAATAAATTAACCTCCATAATAATACCTTTAAAAAATGGAGTCTTATTGGGTGTTAAAAAGTAATATTGTATAACTTACCTATTCTCACTTCTCGCTACGTGCTTCACTCTTTTATACGGAGCTTTAGACCACGTCCCTTTTCCTTGAATCTCTTTTTGAACCCAGGCCATTTTTCAGACGCATTTAAAAGCTTGAACGAGCTAGCTTGGTTAATAGTTAGCTTGAATAGCTTGAAATTGGAATTTTACTATTAGTACGCACGTAAAATACCCAGCAAACATTCAAAAGTGTCAAAACCCCAAAGGTCCATAAGATAAAATTGAATGCTGTACAAACCACATTGCATACTCAGATTAGTTTCACGGCGACCATACAAATTGAATTGGAATTTTACTATTAGTACGCACGTAAAATACCCAGCAAACAGTCAAAAGTGTCAAAACCCAAAAGGTCCATAAGATAAAATTGAATGCTGTACAAACCACATCGCATACTCAGATTAGTTTCACGGCGACCATACAAATTGCACTAGTTCTATTAGATTGGAAAAAGATTGGGTTATTTTG
>NW_007413787.1:0-533 GCF_000475195.1 Diaphorina citri
TGTTTTTTTTTTTTTTTTTTTTTTTAGAGGTTTGACAGAGGGAACTGTAACTGCTATTCCGAAAACGAACATTATCCCATCAGGATAAAATTCGTCCCGGGCGGGAATCGAACCCGCGGCCTAGCGCTTACAAGGCAGACGCACTACCAACTAAGTTAACTAGGCTGGCTTGGTTGGTATTTCTGGTTACGAAATTCTAGAAGCTAGACTAGGGAGAGAGAGAGATTTTCTATGGAGATTGGAGATGAAAAGATGTTTTGTGTTCCGCACATTGCATATTTAAAATAGATACCAGGCGTTCATACAAATTAGTCTCTTGTTTTCCCCAGTATGTAGACTATGTAGCGCGCCAGCCTAGTTAGCTTAGTTGGTAGTGCGTCTGCCTTGTAAGCGCTAGGCCGCGGGTTCGATTCCCGCCCGGGGCGGATTTTACTCCTGATGAGATAATGTTCCGATCTCGGAGCGGCTGGCTTTCTCCTATCCTGTCTTCCTTCTCTCTTCGATTTCGGGACGATAAGACCATAGCAGTTACA
>NW_007413788.1:0-598 GCF_000475195.1 Diaphorina citri
TTTTTTTTTTTTTTTTTTTTGTATAGACGCCAAATTTTTTACATGGTAGGTAACAACATGCTCGAAGAAAACCTAGGTAAATAAAAAAATAGGTAGGTATTCCCCTTTGAAAAAGCTTTGTAGGTAAGCAGGTTATTCCAAGAAAAATCCTTTGTATTATGAATATTCTGAAATGGATAGATCCCTTACATAGATCAGGTGATCTGTATTCCAAGGTCAGGACTTTGCATGTTTGCATTTACAACAGATTTACAAACATTTACAACTTACAAAGTTTTATCGGCTTACCTATGAGGTAGGTTACCTCCCTGATGTGCTGTCGATTAAAACACAGGAGTTCGACAGCAGTCATGACGTCACGGTACAAAACATATCCCTTATATATGTCATAGAAAGCACAGTTTATCTCAAGCCTAAACTGTCAAACAATACTGCCTAGTGGAACTGAGGATTGACACAAACATCTGACATTGTACGTTCTATTGTTCATGTATTGTCTACTTACCTTCCAGCTTAGGAAGGAAAAAGAGCTCCTTTAGGAGGAAAAACTCTTTTTTTCCTCCTCTTTTTTTCCTTTAGGAGAACCCTGCCACTAGAA
>NW_007413789.1:0-598 GCF_000475195.1 Diaphorina citri
CTGCGGGGATCCTTGACTAGGAGACGACTAATGAAGTCTGCCACATCCGGGGACAGGTCCTCCGGGATAGGGGGCTCCGTTTTGAGAATTCGTCTGCAAAGAAGAAAAAGATGCAGGTTAATACAGAGGTGAAAAAAATTAATGTACCTACATGGTACTGAACTAATGTCCGACTCAAATATGAAAAGGGTTCAAAAATCTAGTTCAGCAGCAACTAGGGACAACGCCACCATGTACGAGTAGGAAACATTTTTGAAAGTGAAAAATAAGAATAAAGAATAAGTTAGTCCTCAATGACATTATAGGATGTCCTAACATTTTCAGAATTCCTTGATCTGAGAGTAGTACTCAATGGCATCATAGGACAGCCAAACATTTTCAGAATTCCTTGTTCTGAGAGCAATGGAGCTACGTAGAATCTACATAATAGCAACTTACCAAGATCCGACGGCGACAACTTTGGAAATTGAAATATCAACGTAGACACTCGCAGATACCTTCTGACCTGAAACCTACCCTAATAAATTCCACCATAATTGGTTCGCAAAATAGAAATCTCCAGATCGATTAAAATGTAAATCATAAATCTTCAGATGCA
>NW_007413790.1:0-598 GCF_000475195.1 Diaphorina citri
GGGCTTTTATGACTACAAAAAAAATGTCCAAAATTTTGGACACTGGGCCTTTAGAGGTTATGATAGGGATTTGAGCTCAAATTGATCCGGGTTCAGGATTGGATAATCCGGTCCTGACCTCTTTTCTGCCCGGTTTCTAAGTGGGATAGAATCCTAATTTGGTCATACACAATCGTGTGATGTTCACTCCAAATTTTTCTTTTCCCATTTTCACATTTTCCCGTTGTTCCAAGTCACACACTTGTAAACTTGTATCTAATTCATAGTAGACCATAGGATTCTTGTTTTCAGTTCGTACGTAAATAAGACAAGTTTTGCGTTGTTTTTTTCCCTAAGTCTTCATATGTTACCTATTTTGGGCGTTTCGAACAAGAGTACTCACTTTTTGTTGACAATATTTCATACATTCCTTGTGCATTTACATGAAAACCTGCGAGAAAAGGGAGAAAAAGTTATCAAAAAGAATAATCAAGTTAAAAGAATAGCTTAAGAGTACACTAGTACCTACCTACTTACAGAGCTTTAGGGGAAGGGTGGGCAAAACGGACACCTTAAGGGAAATTGATTTTTGTATTTTTTATAGCATACGTTTTTGAAC
>NW_007413791.1:0-598 GCF_000475195.1 Diaphorina citri
CACGCCAGGGGCGGCAAAAAAGGAACTTCTTTGGAAGGGATGAAAATTCCAGAGAAAGGGCAGTTTATCGGTGAGCCTTTGCTTCGACTAATACCTACTTTGGGAGATTTTCACCAATATTATTTCAGTCCCTAGAAGGCCTGTTAATCTAACAGCCTGTTGAATAAATTCCATTTGGTTTGTATGGCCTATAACACTTACTTACTTATCTGTGTCCAAATGAATTCAGCATGTGAACCTCCAGAATTCTGCAACATCTACGGCTGCGGGGCTGCACGAATAGAGATCACTTTGAGTGCAGGTTGTGCCGATGTTGTTACAAACGAGTAGGTGGGCCTCATCTTGTATTTCCCCACAGTCACACTTTTCGTCATCTGAGTATCCCCACTTTACAAGATTCTTTTTACAGCGGGACACTCCTACCCTCAGTCTGTTCAGTGTTCTCCACGTGGTGTAAGGTAAGTGGAATCCTGGTGATATTTCTTCTTTGCCAGTTATGTTGTCAGTGGTTGATTGCTTACAGAGTTCCTCTATTCTTTCCTCGGGAGTTTTGGTCAATACTTTTGTTGTTCTTAGGAAACTCTTTCTGGATTTCAGC
>NW_007413792.1:0-598 GCF_000475195.1 Diaphorina citri
GGCACTAAAAACTGACCATCGAAAATTTGACCCGATTACATTACTTTCCTTCCTATAGGATAAGGAAAGTAAAAAGCCAATATTTACGATCCTTGTTGATATTTCGCACGATCTGCCTTGTTGATACCCCTGTAGTGCGAACACCGAATATCACACGTTTCTGAGACTCCCAATGACATCCATCAAATTAAAGAGGTCAGTATTTTTCACCATGTTATCGTCTGTGTCATTTATCTATTTTTATTAAAGTGTGCTAAAATTTATTATTTTGTTTTTATAATGTTGGAACACCAAATGTCTCTAGGATAATCTTTTAGGGAATATCGGATGAACATGACGACTTGTGCAAAGTACCCACTGCCCATTGCTCTGTGCCATTCCTCTCTTGGTAAAAAGTTTAAGAAATCCTGATAAGAGTAACATCAGAGATTTAAATTTCCCTTTGATGACTACGGTTTATGGGATGGAATCATATCAGCCCACCTTCTGATGAAGTCCGCTTAGTCCGCGCATAATTATGTAGAAGCGTTTACCGTTTAATTGAATTTAATTACCTACATTATGTAAAGTTACTTTGCAGAGTTAATACAAGCTGGAA
>NW_007413793.1:0-598 GCF_000475195.1 Diaphorina citri
TCTTTCCTACCTCTCACCTCTCCTTGTTCTTTATTTCCCTTCGCCTCTTTCCTTTATAAATTTTTCACCCTCGTTCTTTCTTACCCTTTCGTCTCTTATTTCTTCCATCCCCTCACATCTGCACGTGGCGTGTTAGTACTGTTTCCTACTCAGGTAAAACTGAGAAGTCGGATAGAAGTTCAAATTTAGAAACTAATTACTTTACTGACTTTACTCTCTATCTACAACCTATCTAACGTTTAATCGTTATAAATACTCAACTCTACAACGTTTTCTAATGTTGTTTAGGCTCAGCAGTTATAACTGCTTAAAAACAATGTTATTTTCCATCTTGCTTTGTAGAATAGAATAGAATCGTTTTGGTTATAGGACGTAGATTGGCAGAACGTAGCATGAGACTTTGTAGCTTTGTACCAGCAAATTTGGCACTTATGGCACATCATGTCGATCGAACACTCTGTCCCCTCTGCTAACGCCCAGTTTCCCTTGTTTAATTTCAGACTTGGTCGTGATCAAGTCAGACCTACAGACCCTCCTCGGAGTGGCCTCAGGGCTGGCCATATTTACAGCCGCCATCTGTTTCGTTCTCAAACTGTTC
>NW_007413794.1:0-598 GCF_000475195.1 Diaphorina citri
TGATTTAGTCAATTAATAACAATCTTCTCTACATAACCCTCTCGACCCCTCTCATGATAGCGAAATAACTCAGGTAACTAGTAGGAGGAAAAGTGGAACTTTCAAAGGAGTTAAACAATTCATACAATCTTCCCTACATATACATCGATCCTCTCATGCAAAATAACTCAGGTAACTGTATCCAGGCGAAAGAAAAAAGTGGAAGTTTCGAGGGATTTGCCCAATTCATACTATCTTCTCTCCATGTCATCGACCCTCGTGTACAAATCGGACGTCGGTAAATTTCTGCATCCGCTAAGAAACACTGAAACTCTTGTGGGATTGATCTAACTTCTGTGTTAAAGTAGCTACTTTAATCTAGTAGCGATTAGTGACGGCATTACCTGCGTAAAAATATTATTCAAATATGGAATTGATTGCAAAGGAGGCTCTGTTATGTATCTGTAAATCAATCTCGCAGGATTTCAGGACACGAGTCAAATTCATCTTTGACTAAAATCACACGATCCCCAATAACTCCCCAATGTGTAGAATTCAAATTTTTAAATCCCAATTTGAATGAGGAGATTCTTGCACAATATTTTGTTGATTTTTATTT
>NW_007413795.1:0-598 GCF_000475195.1 Diaphorina citri
GTAAACGCTTCGATGTGCGAAACACTTCATTAGAAGACAGGGAGATGTTCCTGTTGTGAGTTGATGGTTCAAGTCCACCTCAAGGTATCAGAATAAGAAACGCAACGAATTTGTGACTAGACAACGCATGGAAGGAATTATTGTTAATCTCATTAACAATAACATAATCTCATTAACAATAATTGATCACAATTTCACAAGACAACCAACCCAAGAAATGTCAAAATAACCCAAGTTCGTCAGAATGGTTTCATCTAAAAGTTGTTGCCCAAGATCCTAACTCTTTAACAATAAAGAAATGTCAAAACAAAGATCCTTAGAATGTCAACGATCTCACCTCAGTGAATCTGAGGCTCATGGGAGAAGACTGTCTTGCTCAACCTACACTCAAGTTTGTCACTCGAAACAATGAAGTTGTGAAGATGGCAAGCTTTTTGTTGGCAAAGGTCACAGCATGTTAGAAGCAGCACAGGTATCAATTAAAGGCACAATAATGCCAACCCAGTCACTGGTCTACCGTTTGTCAGGGACTTGTTTTGGACCGGACTTAGGGTTTTTTTTTTTTTTTTTTTTTTTTTTTAAAGGGTTTGAAAGAGGG
>NW_007413796.1:0-598 GCF_000475195.1 Diaphorina citri
GCCAGGCATAAAGTTCGAACAAACACACACACACATTCATTTTTATATATTAGATGTGTACACTGTAGAGTTTTACAACCATCAATATTTTCAGCTGTCAAATCGGTTATTTTCTCCATTTTTTCTTTCCACTACTTGTACGATTGAACCTCTTCGTATCTCAATATCCAATGATCATCAGCCACGAGCAAAGCCCAGTACTAAACTTGAGGAACTATATCTATCGCCTTCATCACTTCAACGTAAAATATAGATGCTAGATGCCACGTACACCAGATAGAAACAATTATACACACTAGAACATGTGTGCCTGTGCTTATTATCCTGACTAAACCTATTCGTCCTAGACTACTAGAACTCTGCGTGTAAGATAACCTGTGTGTAGACTGTGTAGCATTGTAGTATGCGTAGAACCGTTGTTATAATTGTTTAATAGAAGAAGGACTAGCACTCCGGACTGCTTTACATACGAGGTACAGGGAATATTGAAAGAAAGAAAGAAGTCCTTGAAACCAACCGTATTTGTTAAGAGATAAAATATTCTTGCTTAAACTAAATTTTGAAGAAAGTGTCCCTGTAGCCAGGCTTTTCTTGATTC
>NW_007413797.1:0-598 GCF_000475195.1 Diaphorina citri
TAAATTAGTCTTTCCATCAGCTCCTTGGTTGTCCCTACAAGGCTGAAATGAAATTTTACTGATGAATTTTAAAATTCTTTTCAAGGCAATCGAGAAGCAGCCAGCACAGTCCTAGAGAAAGGAGCCAAGTCTCTGGAGGAGTTAAAACCTGATGCAGCTCTCACATTGTATTCTCGTGCAGCTGATGTAGCCCATGGAGAAGATAATTATAAACAAGCAGCCGAGTACATTAGCCGAGCTGCACGTATGTGTGTACGAGTCAAAGAGTGAGTTTGAAATAATTATTTTTTATACAGCTTGAATGGAACTCCCTTTGCCCCCTCAGTAAGCTCCAATAACTACTACTTCTTGATTAATTGTGAATAAAATGTTTTGGCTGGGATTCAAACCTTTAACTTCCTTATTACCAGTTCTCTCAAAGATACCAGAAAATTGCAAACTACTTTGAAATTGGATAACCTCCAGAACAGCACACTGGAGTTTCAGGTTCAATCCCCAGCAGGGTCAAAGGTTTTTTAACTGAATGTTTGTGAAAAAATGCTCAAGTTGTAGCTTCACCACACTTAAATCATGATATGGTATGCTTCCAAGGGGGTAC
>NW_007413798.1:0-598 GCF_000475195.1 Diaphorina citri
CAGCTCTTGCTAAACAAAAAGCTTGGTGATTACCTCCATTGAATTTTAAACAAGGAAAAAAATGTAACTGCCCAAAAACGTCCAAAAATATGAATGTCAAAATTATGTAAAAGTAAAATAGGTAATTAGAGTAAATCCTTGATAAACAAAGTTCCAAAAAGAATTTATGCCCGGGACCACAGTTTCATGTTTAATTTTAGTTAACTGAGTATGCTGGGAAACAATACGGTACAGTCTCCGGGCGTTCTCAATAATTTCAACATGAACTTGTAGACCTGGGCCTTAGTAGTTTCTGATACGATCATACCATACCCTATGCAAATAAACCAGGGGTATGAAATAACATTTAATGCTTAGTTTCAAATTCCAAATGAAATTTTTCTTTTAACTATCAATAATACACGGGGTCACAGAGGTAAAACATTACCT
This sequence comes from Diaphorina citri, assembly GCF_000475195.1. Classification (NCBI taxonomy): domain Eukaryota; kingdom Metazoa; phylum Arthropoda; class Insecta; order Hemiptera; family Psyllidae; genus Diaphorina; species Diaphorina citri. Next base: position 430 of record NW_007413798.1, read on the forward strand.
AATGGAAAAGCTAAGCTGCGTGATTCATTATTGAACGAAAGGGATATACTATAAATTTATTAGATTCCAGTGATGGCTCTCTGAATTTTACTGACGTTCTCCGTTTTATAATGGAACTATAAAAAAAAAAATCCTTCCGACTTTGCTTCCATCAAGAAAACAATTAATT
>NW_007413799.1:0-598 GCF_000475195.1 Diaphorina citri
CCACTGACGTTAAGCGACCTCCTGCATAGCTGGTGTTTGGGCGGCTGGCCGTCTCGAAATCGAAGTGCTACTGGATTTGTCGCACTGCCATACTGCTGTTATATCATTTGCCACTGAATACGACGTGACGCTGAGTACCCTGATCACTGACGTGACTTCTTGCATGGTTGATATTTGGGCGGCTGGCTGTTCTAAAGGTCTGAACACAAGGCATAGCGCTAAGCCAAGTTCCAGTAAGCACACCTGCATGTGTTATCTTTACACGTACCAATTCAGACGCTTTTCCTCACCTTTTATTTCATTGGCAGTTTCCATCAATATGCCGATGTCGTCTAATGGTTAATAAATTCCTATTAATTGGTTTAACACAAGCGTGTGGTTAAACACACCTTCAACCCTCGTATTAATTGGTTCGATTCATGATGCTGAGCATGTAGGAAAAACTAGATAAGGTGTCAAAAGTGTGCTGAACTTGTCGACAGGGTATGACAAAAGTTATTTTTTCTCTTCATAAGATATTATTATAATTGGGAGAACAAAGGACAGTCGTGTTAAGGTGTGTCCACACATAGTCGAAGGCCGTCGATCGATGTAGATC
>NW_007413800.1:0-598 GCF_000475195.1 Diaphorina citri
CTCTCTCTCTCTCTCTCTCTCTCTCTCTCTCTCTCTCTCTCTCCATACCTTTCCTTTTGTCAAATTCTACTTCTTTCCTAAAAAAAAAGTCTCTTCCCCAGTGGCTCCCACTCCCACACAGTTAACATTTTTACTAAAGTTTCTCTTTTTCAGCTTTTTTTTCCAGCAATTTAACAAGCGAAAAACTGTTTAAAAAGAAGGTAACAAAAGACGAATGCAAGGATTTAGTTCCAAATATTCGAGTCATGTGGTGTCAAAACTAATATAGGTTAATATAATTGCAGAATATTGACAACCTCCACTTTTTTTCCCGCCTCCCTTTATCATTTTCTTCCTCTTCCCCCTGATCTTCATTATCTCCTGTTCCTTGCTCCAAATTCTCTTTCTCCCTCTTCACAATCATGTTTCCTATATATCCTCTTCTTCTCTCCTCCCTGTTCTTCTCCTCTCTCCTCTTCTCTTCCTTTCAACCTCATTTATTCTTCCTCTTCCGTTCTCTTTCGCAATACCTTCCCCCTCTTTTAAAACGCCTGTTCTTCCTTCTTTCCCTCTTCCTCCTCTCCTTCTTCTCCATTTAACAAACTAGATGTTTTAATCT
>NW_007413801.1:0-598 GCF_000475195.1 Diaphorina citri
AAAAAAGACCTTAACGGAAGAAGTGTCAACAAAGCTTGAGTTGTTATTGACAACCTCTTCCATTCTAATACGAGAATAAATGCAATTTGACGATGTTTACTTGGTATGTGTTGGTATGAATACATTTGACTTGGCGTTGTTTTTCTTCCCATAATATGTAGGTATGCATATCAGACCTAAAACCTCTTAAACGGTAGGAGATAACAAAGTTAACGTACATACCTATACAAAATTTGAGCCTTGGGTCAAAAACGACCAAACGCAGGACGTTGCAACAAGTTACTTCCAATATTTTGAAGTGAACTTATCCAAGAAGCTCTGGGTTGAAAATGACCCCAGAGTATTGAAGAGTTTGATGAAGATACAAAAGATTTTGACACTTGACACAAAGACAATTCTAAGGACCTAAGGTAACTCAAAACTATATGGCCGATGGCCTAAGGACTCAAAATTATCCACAAAATACATAGTAGAAGGAATCGAAACTCTAGAAATGGTCAAACAAAGGACACCTGAGGACTTTACAAACATACTTGAAGCCAGAGACCAAAGGAAACAAAATAGAGAGATTGTTCAAGATACCTCATTAGGAGAAAGG
>NW_007413802.1:0-598 GCF_000475195.1 Diaphorina citri
AGGGTCTTATCGTCCCGAAATCGAAGAAAGAAGGAAGACAGGATAGGAGGAAAGCCAGCCGTTCCGAGAACGAACATTTCAGGGAAACGTAAGGAACTGGTGCATGCAACGTCCCGTCCTACTGATGTCTTTTAGAATCTCCAAGCTCATCCACATGTGTTAGGCAAGTATAGGTAGTATGTAGCTATAGGTAATAGACAAGAGTGTAAAATCCTCAAGATGAATCATGATAGATACTCATACAACTCCTATAATACCGACGTACATAATCTATAATGCTGAACCACCTATTGTTCCTCGAGCTCACATTACAATAATAGAATACTTGTATGTCCCATAAGTTACTGCTGAGGAGTGTAATATATTAACGTGGTATATGCGGCATGCACCATTATCATAAAGATATCAATCCAGGATTACAAGACATCCTGGCTTTCTGACAGTACTAATCCTGAGAGATCTATGTTTGATTCATAATTCTATAAGGACCGCCACATACGTTCCTGAGAGAAGCCTGAGTCTGAGTTAGTCCACGAAGGCATTCTAAATCCGAGAGAAAATAGGTACAGGAGTAGTCCGTAAAATTTTGATTTTTTTG
>NW_007413803.1:0-598 GCF_000475195.1 Diaphorina citri
TTGAGTCACTCAGTCAATTTGAGTGTTGTTTGATTGAACATGAACATGTTGTCTGTTTTATTAATTGATACCAATACTTGGTCACTTAGTTGGAATCGCCAGCCTAGTTAGTTTGGAAGGTCGATTGCCTGTAAGCCCTAGGTTGCAGGTTTGATTCCCGCTCAGGATGAACTTTATCCAAAAGATTGAGTCACTCAGTCAATTTGAGTGTTGTATGATTGAACATGAACAGAATGAATATGTTGTCTGTTTTATTAATTGATACCAATACTTGGTCACTTAATTGGAATCGCTATCCTAGTTAGCTTGGTTGGTAGCGCATCTATCTAGTTAGCGCTAGGTCGCGGGTTCGATTCCCAACCGGGGCGGATTTTATCCCAAACGGATAAGGTTCGTTTTCGGAACGGCTGGCTTTCTCCTATCCTGTCTTCCTTCTCTCTTCGCTTTCGGGACGTTAAGACCTTACCAGTTACAGTTCCCTCTGTAGAACCTCCTAAAAGAAACGCATTTGGGTAATCTATAGGTATGTTTCTTGCTTCCTATTAAAAAACACCTATAGGTACTTACTATTTACGTCAATAAAGAGTATTAGACTTAC
>NW_007413804.1:0-598 GCF_000475195.1 Diaphorina citri
CCCTTCTTTTACGAGTACCTATTATTAAGTATAAATAGATTACATAGGCATGGGATACATGTAGGTAAATAAAATAGGCAAAAAAGACTCTAGAATACAATAGGAACGAAAAAAAAAAAAACACTTCTTAGGAAACCATGCTCTGAAGTTTACCATGGAGAATAAAGCCCGGTTCCCTCCCTTTAGCTGATGATAAATGAGGAGCAGATTGGAAAAAGGGCCTGTGGGCCCACAGGCCCTTTTTCCGTTCTCTGCATTTTTAGCTTCCTTATACTCTTGAGAATGTGCACACCAAATTTCATGTTGCTATCTTCATCCTAGTGGTCTGGACAGCTGTTTTAGTAAAGTCATATCAGATGGTTTTTTGGTAATCAATATAAAAAAAGATGATTTTTCAAAGAACATCATTTTTCGGAACCTACCATTTGTTCAACAGGTGTATTTTTATTGGTAATCAATATAAAAAAAGATGATTTTTCAAAGAACATCATTTTTCGGAACCTACCATTTGTTCAACAGGTGTATTACTTTCTATTACTACAGTATAGCGGAGCTATACTAGTAATGAAAGTATTGCAATCGGTCCAAATTTTCAAAA
>NW_007413805.1:0-598 GCF_000475195.1 Diaphorina citri
CAATTTGTACTTTCTGTGTTTTACCACAAGATCAATTGAGGCGTTATCTGGAAAAAGGGCGTAACGTCACTTACGCCCTTTTTCGGGAGTCTGCATTTTAGGATAGCAAATTTCGTTGTGAATACGACTGTGAAAGAATCATCTATCTATCTCTTTTCTACGACAAGTTATGGCCAATCTTGTGGACCCTCTGTAACATTGTGTTCATTTGGAAATGAAAACTTTAAACTCGATTATCTGGAAACTATGTTATTGCAGTTGTCATTGTATGCCCTTCTTCCAGATCACGTCTCAAGTTGTGCTTTCTGTGTTTTACCACAAGAACACTTGAAGATCAATTTGTAGTTGTATTTTAACCACAAGATCATCTGGTTCAAATGATCCATAATATGATGGAAACTGGTTCCAGAGACCACAAAATCAATTACAAAGTATGTGGGGCTTAAGCTAGCCACTCACTATCAGGTAGACCTGAGAGGTACAGCTGATCAGGTCCGCCTGTCAGGTCTGTCTATCTAATTGTGTGTGTGTGTGCTCATTAGGTAGACCTGACAGGCAGACCTTTTTAGCCGTACCTGTCAGGTCTACCTGATGGTAT
>NW_007413806.1:0-598 GCF_000475195.1 Diaphorina citri
CAACTTACTCGCTTCGAAAGCGGCGATGAACAAATATAGGAGAAGGAAAATTGTTATTTACAAAACTTACTGACGACCGTCATGTGGTTGTCGTATCCCTATGGTTATTGTGTAACCCTATGACTGTACGTAACTGAAGGGATGTCGTTTGCACAACTTTATAAACTCCTTGAGGCATGCACGTTCTCAAGCATACCAGCACAAACTGAATTGTAAAATTTCGTTATAAGGGCCTGAAAACCCTCTAAAAACAGCTTGAATTTATGAAATGTTGTACACCTTGTGACGAAAGTAGAAGAGGAAAAACATACAGAGGAAAGTGTTCTTGGCACTAGTGATGTAGATGTGCGCTGAACCGAAGTAGGTAGGTACATAGTATACACATTATCTGATTTGATAAGTGGCACTTTAAGGAAACCTGTAATGTACCAGATTTTAATTGAACGCATGCTCCTAACGAGTTCAAACTGATAGCTGATACATCCTGTATCTTTTCCTGTCATGAATCACCCTGTATTTCAGAGCACATGTCATGACGAACTCGTATGCGTCACATGTTTGTGGTGACAGGGGATAAAAAATGAACATGAGAGAAAGA
>NW_007413807.1:0-598 GCF_000475195.1 Diaphorina citri
ATTTGAAGTAGATGAATTAATGACATTTCCCAAAAGAGCAACCTAAAATAAAAATTGTGGGTTCCTACAACCTTTTTTTCCCTCCAAGTCTTACCTATTGGACTTAAACAATTTCCAAGCAAGGAATTTTAAAACATAATTTTGGGCCCAAAGATATTTTTGATCTACATAATTCCAATCTCTGTGCCAAGTTCGAGCCATATTGGACGAAATCTAAAAGCCTGAGAATTGCGAACTATTTTTCAGCTTTTTCAAAATTTTGTCCTTAAATAGCGGCTGAACCGTACATTTCTCGAGGTCCGGACCGCGGACGCTTTTGATCGTCATAAAATATGGAAGCTGTCTGTAAAATTTGAGCGACCTGTGGCTAAAGGTAAAGTCGTGAGAAGCGCTAGTAAAGACAGACTGAAAATGTTGTTTTGAAAGATCATGGACCAGACTTCCCCTTACCTTTTTTGCTCCAAACACAAGCAAATCAGAATCTTCTGTTATCACATAGTCAGCATATCCGGCAATATTTAAATAAGCCATCTGAGCATCAGCCTCAAATGGGGCCACAATACAATCTACACCCCTGGCCCGACATGCTTGAATGACA
>NW_007413808.1:0-598 GCF_000475195.1 Diaphorina citri
CATATATTGGCATAGTTGTGTAAGGGACGCGACACTAGTGACTAACATGACATTGTCCCGTGACAAATCTCCATTAAGTTTGTCACCCAGGGTGAGAGTGGCGTGTGCATTTGCATTAGCAGTTTCAGTTTTTGGTGCAGCTCGCGACTTGTCACAAGTCACAGTTCTCAATATGTGGTCGTTCCTCATGCATGTCAAGTAGTAGCTCAGCTCCTGGAGTTGTGCTTAATTTATTCAAATTGTTTCCGCTCTTGATTTTTTCCAAGTTCCGTGCTACTCCTTATCACTACTATCACTATGACAGTTTCATTGATTCTTACAAGTTTCATGTCAAACGAGGTTTTCCACTGCATGCTGTGTTGTCCTTGTTTATTTTCTCTTGTCTTTAAGTTACGAGCTTTTCCTTTGAGTAGCTTAACGTCACAGTTATTTTATACTTCATACAGAGAAAGCGCGATTGATAATCCCACTAAAAATATCGAATCGTCTTTCTTCTACTTGAAATGTATGGAGTGTTTCCTTTGACAAAGATATTCTAAATCTATGTGCTACTACTATCTTGTTTTATAAAGACATTTTGTGGCGTCACGGTTATCTA
>NW_007413809.1:0-598 GCF_000475195.1 Diaphorina citri
AATCGTATTGGAGGAATGAATTGTATTAAAAATAATATTCATCTTTTAATTGACTTAAAAAATTCATGGACAGTAATTGTTTATTATTAACCCTTTTTAGGCCTAACTGAACTGAAAAACATTACTCTTCTTTTCAGTGAAAATGAAAGGAAAATAAGTTCTCAGAACGGCTGGCTTTCTTCAATCATCTCCACTCTGGCCAGCCTAGTTAGCTTGGAGGGTAGCACGTCTGCCTTGTAAGTGCTAGATCGCTTGTTCGATTCCGCCCGGGGTGGATTTTATCCTGAACGTATAAGGTTCGCTCCCGGAACGGCTGGCTTTCTCCTATCCTGTCCTCCTTCTCTCTTCGCTTTCGGGACGATAAAACTTAGCCTTTACAGTCTCCTCTATCAAATCTCTTCTAAAAAATCAATTCCTGTGATATCCTGATAGACAGACGCTATGTTTCAAACCAACAGAAAGTTGTTCATACAGCATGATAGGGTTAACATTAGGTTTTAATCCAATTGCATTAGAACCCTACTTCTGATAATATAATATGAGAAGAGACCAAAGTTTTTTTTTCAAAATAAAGAGAAGAAACTTCAATATTAAGTTT
>NW_007413810.1:0-598 GCF_000475195.1 Diaphorina citri
TTTAGACTGGCCAGTAAATGAAGATGATTTTTCAGACTGGCCAAATGGTAGAGATTCTGTCTGATAGTTTCCAGAAGTTAGAGATGACGTTTCGGACTCGCCAAAAGGTAGAGATATCTTTTCAGCCTGGCCTGAAGTTAGAGATGATGTTAGAGATCCACTCGAAGGTAATATTTTAGACTGGCCAGTAAATGAAGATGATTTTTCTTCTCATTTCTCCCCCACAGTTTGAAATAGTGCGGGAAGTTGTCCACATCGAAATACACGGAATGGTCGCTGCCTATGTAGGCTTGCTTGGTGTCGAGTAGAGTTTGAATGAAGGATTGAATGTGAGGCACGGTCTGATAGTTTCCAGACGTTAAAGATGAAGTTTCAGATTCACCAAAAGGTAGAGATATCTTTTCAGACTGGCCAGAAGTTAGAGATGATGTTAAAGATCCACTGGAAGGTAGAGATGATATTTTAGACTGGCCGGTAAATAAAGAAGATTTCTCAGACTGTCCGAAAGGTAGAGATGCTGTCTGATAGTTTCCAGAAGTTAGAGATGACGTTTCAGACTCGCCAAGAGGTAGAGAAATCTTTTCAGACTGGCCCGAAG
>NW_007413811.1:0-598 GCF_000475195.1 Diaphorina citri
CACAATTAACTTCTTTTTGTTTCTTTTAAGTCAACAATAATTCCATTTGTGTTACGATATATTTGATGTTATTGATTATTGACAAGTGTAAAGGATTTATGTAGTGCTGGAACTGTCAAGAGAATATAGTGTTTTGCATGGTAATTTTCATAATAATTTTCATAATAACAGCTTATTATGATGCACATGCTCAAGATTTTAGCAGTAGAGTTTGAACGTTATGGAAAATAAAAGGACAGTTGGTGATATCAAGAAAAGATTTGAAGTACTGAACGAGATCAATTCGAATTCCTCTGCATCAGGTGTGAACTGTCTTTTAACGCATCGAGACCCTGTCAAAGCAAATACGAGGACTGTCGATTCAAATGTTGGAGTCAACATCAAGAGAACACCTGCATTCCGATGTGATAAAGGCATCAAGAAACCCAACCACATTTTGAAATCGAGCAATTTCAACAATCAATTGAATAATATTATTGATCAAGCAGTGAAAAAATTTGACAATCCCACAAACAGTGCGGGATCATCAGAACTAAATTGTAATGGAGTAAGGCATGATAGCAAACCAAGTATCAATATTCAAAGTAATGGTAAACCC
>NW_007413812.1:0-598 GCF_000475195.1 Diaphorina citri
AGGTCCGCGACAGGCGCTATCCTGGATTTTTTTTTTTTTTTTTTACAATATTATATAAGCTATCCTTGTGGACTTTCAAATGACTTTCCGACCAAGAAGAAGAAGAAGAAGAAGAAAAAGAAAAATTTGCAGGACACGAAAATTTCGATAGGACCATTATGAAAATGGAACAAGGAAAACACTCAAATGAAAAAAAAAATTGAAAAAGATGTGGAAAGATAAAGAAGAGGACGAATTCATGTGGGAAGGGGAAAGTGGTAATGTAGGACAAAGAGGGAATGAGGCCATCTAAAAGCAGATTGAGAGAGAGAGAAAGAGAGAGAGAGATAAAGAGTAGAAAAGGATGGGAGATTGTAAAGGGAGAGAGAGAAAGTTCAATGAAATGAAAGCAAATAAAAATGTCAAAAAAAATAAATCAAATGACCCATTTTGTGACGAATGAGAGAAAGAGAGGTTTTCAAATTTAACCCTTTGATAAACAGAATCCCATATCCACAATATACTCGTAAACCTTTTTTTTTCCTTACTCCTCCTCCTCCTCCTCCCCCCCCCTCCTCCTCCTCTCCTTCTTCCTCTTCTTTTCTTCTTTCTTTTTTCA
>NW_007413813.1:0-598 GCF_000475195.1 Diaphorina citri
AGTCCATTCTATATTTTGTTTCAGTCTCTCTGCTGCTTCGTCTCTCTGTTTTTGTTCTACCTCGGATTTGGCGGAAGTGGCATGATCAATGTCATTGTATCTGAAACAAATATAAAGTCATTTTATTGTATCTGAAACAAATATAAAGTCATTTTATTGTATCTGAAACAAATATAAAGTCATTTTATTGTATCTGCAACAAATTAGAATGTCATTAATTTAAAATACACTATTTCCACCGCATCTTACGTCAATATGTCAGGTTGGCTGAGGTTGTGGTTATGTATCGGTTTGAGATAGGCAAGGTTGGTAAACTAACCTTGTTTTCAAGTTACCACTCCCATGCCCTGTAGAAACAATATCCTGTCTCAACTCAACCCGGTACATAACCAAAACCTCAATGGTCTAAAGGTCCGCTCCCACTTGTCGTTCCGGAAATTCACATTATTGGCCACTTACTGGTCTGACCTAATCTTGAGACACCCTGTACACAACAAGGCCTAATAGCAGCCAATGAAACCGCAATCAAGACTGCAACACACTGGCACAATATTTGACTTTGACATTGGTTTTTCCGAACACGGAAAGTAAGTCAGTA
>NW_007413814.1:0-598 GCF_000475195.1 Diaphorina citri
TGTATTAGGAGACTAGTCCTATAAGAAACTAGAACCTGAAGATAGTGGCAAATATACTGTGGAAGCTATGAATGAATTGAACCTCTCTATCAAAGGTATTAGGATATCATATTGTATTAGGAGACTAGGTATATTGGAGTTCTACTTATATTTTTTTATAACTGATCTATTAACATGGTATCCATGTTTCAGCTCCTCCCAAGTATCGTAATAAGCTGGGAGATGGAGAAGATGTGAACATTATGGTGGGACAAGAACTCAAACTATCCATTGGTATTGACGGCATACCTAAGCCCGAGGTCAAATGGTAAGTGTCATAACAGCCTCCTTTACTGATTCTTTCATTTCTAAAACTTTTCTTTTTACTCTCGTAATATGGTCATAACGTCATTGATCGGTACTCATTCAAAGAAGCTACGCAATTACCCTCACGAGACTGAGTGTATCCCGTATTCGAAGCTTAGAACCGAAAAAAAAATGCAACCTCTCCGGGAATCGAACCCGGGACCTCCGGCGTGGCGTGCAAGCTTGGTGTAATACTTAGCACTCGCACTTCGTGCTCGGGAGGGGGGCTTCGCCCCCCTCCACCCCCCGGGGG
>NW_007413815.1:0-598 GCF_000475195.1 Diaphorina citri
TATCTGGATACCACCCTTGTGCATTGTTGCTTAACTTCAGAAAACAATAAATTGGGACCTGGTCCTACCGTCGCATTGGGTCGCGTCGTGTTTAAAGCTACAGAGTTTGATTGATGGGGGTTTTGCGTCGTTTTACCTACAAAACTCTATTTCGTGTTAATATAGGCCGGTTTGCGCTTCGAACTCTTGACGTTCGCGCGCCTCCAGACACACTTGATATCTATAGATAACTTTTTAAAGGCGACACGACAAGAATACAAGATTATAGTTTGAGTGTATCGACCTTTTTTGACATTATCAACCAAAAAAGTCTACGATAAGAGGAATAAAACGATGATGAAAAACGTTTTTACTACATAGGACGAAAAACGTAGGAACATACGTTAAAAAAACAGCAATGAAACAGTCGTGACGTAATGAACAAAAAGGATTGACGTCTCCTTTACTTCATTTTAGCGATCACATCACAATTTGGAAATACCTACCTAGAAGAGTATAGAGGTAGGTAGGTAGGTACTTAGGTAATTAAAAGCAGTAATGTTTAAATCTAGGTAAACGACGTCTAAGTACCAATCAATTGGTAAAATACATCAAATCT
>NW_007413816.1:0-598 GCF_000475195.1 Diaphorina citri
GCCAGCCGTTCCGAGAACGAACATTATCCCATCGGGATAAAATCCGCCCCGGGCGGGAATCGAACCCGCGGCCTAGCGACTGTTTGGATTGCTGATGAGATTATTGATGGAATGTTGAAATGTTCAAGAAAAAAGTTTCTTCTCGCATTAAAGAGGAAATCGTTCTTGGAACGACTGGCTTTCTCCTATTTCTCATCCAGGCCTATTCTCCCCGACCGGCGGCCCTGGGCTACTCAGGGGGTGTCCAAACCAGCGACAGCGCCTCCCCCCCTCCCCCAAAATAGGAAAATAAAACACTGGTATTTAGTCTGTCTTTTGTTGTAAATATTATAAACCCATAAAATACACGTACGATACCTTGTTTAGACTGCTAGGAGGAGAAAGGAGAAAGGGACGTTTTAGACTCATTCGAGCAGGACAAACAATGTATATTCTATTTTATTCTACCTAATTTAGGTGCTAGGTTAGGGGTACTTTGTTGGACTGTGCCCTTAGGTCCGGCTCTGGTCTTCATTTCTCTTTTCAGCATTCTCCCTGGCAGTGGCGGAAGTTCATCTCGTCCCGGCCGAGGGTAGGGACCAGATGAGGGCCGAAATGT
>NW_007413817.1:0-598 GCF_000475195.1 Diaphorina citri
TTGTTGTATTTCTCTCCCTCTCCGACTTCTCTCTTCTCTTATCAATCAATCTATATTTTGAATCTTCCCCTCTCCTCTTTCCCTCCTTTTTCTTTCTCGATCTCTTCCTTTCTCCATTATCTCTGAATTTCCTCTTCAGTTTCTCTTCGTCTCCTTTTTACCATTTCTTTCTCTCTTTCTCTGTCTGTTTTATCTCTGAGTTTTTCTTCCTCTTCTTCCTTTTTCCCTCCCTCTTTCACTTCCTATATCTCTCTCTCCCCTTCCATCACTCTCCCTGTCCCCCTTCATCATAATTTCTCTCTCTTCCTCCACCTCTTTCTCTGTTTTTATCATTATCTCTATGAGTTGTCATTTTCATAATTTCTGCGTGTCCTTTCTTTCCCGTCTTTTCCCGTTTGAAATATTCAACTTGTATTCTTGTACTCTTTTTTGATCTTTCTTATATCACTTTGATAATAATATTATTGAATTTAGTCTTTTAGTGTAATTCATTAGATAGGTATAGGTACCTATATTAGAGTAAATAATACTATAAAAGTATACCTGTTAAGCCTGGTTTAATTGAGGCTTAATTTAAACCAGGCTTAACGATTGTTAA
>NW_007413818.1:0-598 GCF_000475195.1 Diaphorina citri
CATAGGACCCAAATGACACCTTACCTAGATAATATTTTATAATGGAATGATCTAAAACTAAACCCTTGGGTGGCTTTTTTTCCGTGTTTCTTGTTGTCACTGTTCTGTCTTCTAATCTGTTTTGAATTTTATAGGCCATCGTGCATACTGGAGTGTCTCTTAGTCCTATTAGTATCATTCAAGAAAAATTGAAATTATTTTTAAGGGTAAGTTTAGTCATACAATGTCTAAATATTAATCCTTACAAATTCTTTGACTAATTTGATTTCTTCTTTGACACCCTCTCAAATTCTATGCACTTTTTAGTAACCAAATATTTCTGTCAACTTTGGAGAACAGTTGAAATTATAATCCATTCGTTCTGATTCCCTGTGTTCTAATACTAACCCTGTTGGCCAGATTCCTCTAATCCCTCTGATATCTACCTACTAACCTTCTCTTTTTTTTACTTTTCAGTTCAAAATCTGTCTAGAGTAAGGTTTGTTATTTGAAACTACGACTCTAGGAAATCTAAACATTAATTCCGTTACTTTTCAGTTCAAAATCTGTCTAGAGTAAGGTTTGTTATTTGAAACTACGACTCTAGGAAATCTAAACA
>NW_007413819.1:0-598 GCF_000475195.1 Diaphorina citri
GTGAACTTTGACGTCATGGCATACGCTCCCGTAGGCGATGACGTCACATCAAATGTCCCGAGCAAAGCTCCCTCGCAGTCAACACATTGATCTGTTTGTGCGCATACGTTTCTGCGGCGCAATTCATGTTTGTGCACATACGTTTCTGCGCATCATCTGAAGTCTGACGTCAGAGTTCAGGACTCTGACGGAAAATAAAAATTGAATTTTCGACCTTTCATTTATTTTTTTCGGAGTTTTGACCTCAGATTTGTATTTTTCCCAACTTTTTACATAGGAATCGACCATTTATTTATAATTTTTACCCATTTGCAACTGCTCCATTGTAGTGAGTTTCATCCGATTTTTCCTGAATGTCCTGTGGGGAGTGTAATATATATGAGAGTGTTTCTACTACACACGACACGATTTTTTTCAGAATGACAAGTGGAAACAGGCTCTTGAGTAATCCAGTACTCAGTCAGTTTTTTTTTTTTTATTTTTTAGTTTAGACAAAACAAAAAAAAAGAAATTTAATTGTATTAAGCATAAATGCTTGTCACAAATGTCATTCCTTTTTTTTTTCTTCCTTAAAGCGCTTTAACACTACGGGCAGTAG
>NW_007413820.1:0-598 GCF_000475195.1 Diaphorina citri
GAGTGCCCTTCCAGGACATGAAAACCTGGAAGGGGTGTTTTATTTGTAATTTTAGATGTATTCTTAAATAAATACAAACAGTTTGCACAGTGCAAAATTGTTGTTCATAGGAAATAAACTGTGATGGTGCCCAGTGCTACGTGTCTGTAGAAATACTTTGTTGGATGTCCATGGAAAAAATCAAGAGTATCTAATCCTCATGGTCCTGAAAAAAGAGAGGAAGAAATAAGGAGATAGATAGAGAGAGAGAAAGGGAGAGAGAGAGAGAAAGGGAGAGAGAAAGGGAGAGAGAGATGGAGGGAGAGAAACGGAGAAAGAGATTGACTTTTTTTAAAAATCCTAGAATAGGCAATATAGAAACTCGTACAATTCGTACCTACTCGTACGTACATACCTATACCTAGTAAATATGAGAACTGTATAAGGATTGCAATTTCCCGTTCACAAATCACGCCATTGAGTCAGCTATGGTGTAAATCCAGTCAGAACACCCTATTCAGTCAACACACCCTTTCCAGTCAGCATAAAGTTAATTTATTTGGAAACCCAAACAGGTGTGAACATTTTGCGAGTTTTTGAATGCTGTTTGGAATTTGAA
>NW_007413821.1:0-598 GCF_000475195.1 Diaphorina citri
GTTGAAGTTGATTTGTCACAAAACTGAGGAAGCTGTGCAGGTAAGAAACATAGACAAATAGGAAAGTTGTTTTTTTTTTATGTGAGACTGACTGCTCAAGGTCAATTTTGGCTTTCATGCCCTGTCTTTTCACAGAGATTTCAGCCAGCTCCTCAATTATTCTCATAATGTGAGTACTCCAAAAGTGCCAGCAGGTGTTAGATGGTCACCCCCTAGATACCACTCTATTTGTCAAGGGTCTAGGTTTACCTTGCCCTTGGGATCAATTTAATTTCAACATACTTTTGCTATTCAACATGCTTTATTGCTGTCTAAAATAGCAATTTTTACTTTCTAATGGATTAATTAATGCTCCAGATGTTTCATGTTTCATATCTACTTGCTTTCATCCTCTTCAGTCTCATCCTAGCAGTGTGTTGTTTACAAATGTTGGGACATTGACCATTAGGCCATTTTCTTATGCACATCCAATTTTACATTGGAACTGCTGGCTTCCAAGGCTGGACAGGAATTCAGGTGTGCTTGGTTCATGGGAAAGTTAAGGGAACATAAAGGACAGTTAGAGCAGTTTTTATTATTATTATTATTATTATTATTA
>NW_007413822.1:0-598 GCF_000475195.1 Diaphorina citri
ACATAGGAAGCAAAATACAAAATCTGTCGGAAATGTCTGAAGTGTTGGAAGTGTATGATCAGTCTGCGCGCTGCTTTAGACAAGAATTTATGTACCAGCGTAGTTAGTAGCTTTTAAGGTAACCCGTCAACCTTGTAAGCGCTATGTCGCGGGTTCTATGACCACCCGGCGCGAAGCCTGTCTTCTTTCAGACCTCTATTGTTACAGCTCCCTCTATCGAACACGATCGATTAGCTTTGATAGAGGGAAATGTAACGGCTGAGATCTTATAAGCGAAGAGAGAAAGAAGAGGGGATAGGAGAAAGCGAGCCCTTCCTAGAACGTACATACGTTGTCTGTATGTCATAATGTTTGCCCCGGGCGGGAATCGAACCCGCGACCTAGCGCCTTTTTGTTACCTTTCATTCTCAGTCTGCACGTGTTTTTTCCCTAAAGCGAAGAGAAAAAGAAGAGGGGATAGGAGAAAGCGAGCCCTTCCTAGAACGTACGTTGGCTCTATGTCATAATGTTTGCCCCGGGCGGGAATCGAACCCGCGACCTAGCGCCTTTTTGTTACCTTTCATTCTCAGTCTGCACGTGTTTTTTGCTTCCCCCGGTC
>NW_007413823.1:0-598 GCF_000475195.1 Diaphorina citri
CTGTTGCATCCTTGTCACATTTGTGAATTACATACCAAATTTCAAGTCTCTAGCTCATACCGTTCTCGAGATATTTTGTTTACAGACAGACACACACATGGACCAATGGCTGAAACTTTGGATGTAGGCTCTATATATATATAGATGTAGATCTGTCCTAGGACAGGTTTCAACACGACGTTCTCCACTTTTCTCGATCTTGGGCGTCCTCCTTCATTCGTCTATGGTTGTTATTATTTCTATACCTGAAATTTCTATTTGCATGAACCTTCCTACTATCAACATCAACACTGTGGAACAAATCCAAACCTGCTCTTTGATATGCGTAGTCTATCAGTCTCATATTTGCTATTAATTGTTGGGAAGTATCGTATCCTTTCAGAGACAATTTCTTCTCAGGATGTGACCCAGCCAACTTCTTTTCCTGTTCACTATGGTTCTCAGTATTCCTCTTTTCTCATCAACTCTTCTCAGCACTTCTTCATTCCTGACTCTATCTGACCACTTGATTCCTTCCAGTCTTCTCCACACCCACATCTCGAAGCTCTCCAGATATTTCTCTTCTTTCTTCCTCATCGTCCACGTTTCCGCTCCATAC
>NW_007413824.1:0-598 GCF_000475195.1 Diaphorina citri
CAGTGACCACTACGCCATGGGAGCTGACTTATTTCATAGGTATAGTTTAGTGTTCTTTGGATCACCTCTTTGCTGCCTTCGTAAGCACAGAGGGGCATAATAAAACACGACTATACCTCATTGAATAGATCGAAAGTGTGTTCGGCAGTATACCGGACATGGGTGGGGTCAAACTTCTTGAGCGAAGCAGCGCGAACCGTGTTGAACACATCAATGGGGTTGTTCTGAGTGTTGTTGATGACGTAGTAGGTAATGAACGGGAACTCCGCTGAAATTTAGGTAGAAGAAAGTAAAAAAATCAGGTGTGAACATCACACGACTCTCCTTATCATATTATTTTTGCTCTTGTAAATTTTTCGATACCTCTTACCTTTTAGTCAGTAGAATAGATCAAGACACTCACTATCTAAAAGAAAAAGGAGACCTAAGAAAAATAAATCAAGACACTCACTATCTAAAAGAAAAAGGAGACCTAAGAAAAATAGATCAAGACACTCACTATCTAAAAGAAAAAGGAGACCTAAGAAAAATAAATCAAGACACTCACTATCTAAAAGAAAAAGGAGACCTAAGAAAAATAGATCAAGACACTCACTAT
>NW_007413825.1:0-598 GCF_000475195.1 Diaphorina citri
CCTCTTCAGTTCTCTTTCTTGCATCATCATCTAGTAAGAGGCAAGAGGGGAGAGGGGGGTAGTGAATCATTCAACTCGATCAAACGAATAGTTTTTCTGACGAATAGATTTGTACTCGAATAGAAACTGTATGCTGCAATAATATGTGGCGAGTGCGCGAGTGAACTCGGGTCAGAGAACCCAATGAATAGTTTTTCCACTCGAGTGGAACAAAATAATAATCGAGTGCACTCGAGTGAAGTCAAACTCGAGTCCACTCGAGTAAAATCATTCACTCGGCCCATCACTAATGCTCATTTCTCTGGAAATCTTCAAGGAACTCAATGGCCTCAATTTCAGAATCAAAGTTTTCAGCCATTGTAGGTAATTAAACAGTATTGAAAATCAGCTTAGATCAAAGTCTTCAAATTAAAAAACAGCAAAACGCTTTCTTTCAGAAAATAGAAAAAGAAACTATTATAAAAAGCAATAAGCAAAACACTTTCTTTCAGAAAATAGAAAATCTGGAAATTCTGAAAAGCTGAAAAAAAAATCCCAAAAAAAGTAAACAAACACAAAAAATCATCCGTTAGGACATCTTATGAGAGAATTTCCTATC
>NW_007413826.1:0-597 GCF_000475195.1 Diaphorina citri
TGCCCGATCCACTTGTGTCTTCTTTGTTGTAGGGCTTTCCATATCATTCTCCTCTCACCCACCATTTCCAACACTCTCTCATTGCTCACTGGCTCACTCGGTCTGTCCATTTGATTTTCTTCAATCTCTGCCAAGACCACATCTCGAACGCTTCTATTCTCTTCTTGTCATTCTTGCATATTGTCCACGCTTCTGAACCATATACTCCAAACTAAGCTTTTCACTATAAAAAAAATCTGGTGTGAACATCACACGACTTTCTATTACATTTGCCTAGAACTGTCCGACTTACGATTGAGAAGTTGCGGGTTCGATACTCCCCTGTGTTTTCTTTCTTTTAGTACGTATTCGCAAATGTAATGGGCTACACTCCAAACTAAGCTTTTCACTATAAACAAGCTGGGCCCGTCCCCCCGGGAATTATTTAGCCCGTAGTTTATTCGATCAGCACCTATGTACCTACCTAATTTGTTTAATATTCAGTTTGTTATTATTCTTGATTTGATTTTTCGATTTACCATTTTACTTTCATGTAATGATTTAAAATCAAGACTAGAGCCCGTTCTCCCTTTATTCCCAATATAAGGTTTAAGTCAC
>NW_007413827.1:0-597 GCF_000475195.1 Diaphorina citri
TCTTTTTACCAGGAACACGAAAATGGTGGTGCAAATTTTGTCCAGAAAACCATAAAGCCAAAAAAAAAAAAAAAAAAAAAAAAAAAACTGGTTTTTGGGGGATTTTTTTCACATTTTCTCACACAAATGAGCTCTGATCTCCATAAAGCCAAAAAACCAAAAAAACTGGTTTTAGGGGGATTTTTTTCACATTTTCTCACACAAATGAGCTCTAATCTTGAAATTTGTCGCGACGACCTATGAACTCAAAGCGAGAAAGTTTTAGATAACACAGTCGTTAATTTAAGACCGGTTTTAACGTAATCTATGTTAAGCTACGCCGAGCAAGGCCAATAAATGGATGGGTGACTTCAACATCAGCTCAAAAGCTATTACCCTAGGGCTGGTTGAGAGGCTGACGAAAAACGCCAACCCCGCCCCGTCTGGACACGGGAAAAGGCCGTTTACTCTGGTAGGAGGCTACTACTATTGTGGTCAAATTCTCTTGTGTGGGGGGGGCCTTTACGCCGGTCATTGACCGAATCTTTTACTGAAAAGAGTGGTTCTCTTGTACAACTAACTCACACATCTTCAGTGTGAACAGGGCCTTACCTTAAC
>NW_007413828.1:0-597 GCF_000475195.1 Diaphorina citri
CATCCCCGGTGCTCGGAGACCAGAGGGGTTCGAATTCGATTCCCTCGTGGTCATTTTTCCTGATCTCTCGCCAACCCCAGTCTCCTTCTTCTGCGTCGAATGTGAACTGGAAAAGTGAAATTTACAGCCGTTGGTCCAGTGATAAACGGTTTGCCATGCAGAAGGTCTCGCGTTCGATTCCCACAACAAAGGAATTGTTTAAAGCAGAGGATAGAAGTCAGTGGAGGAATGAAGAAGAGACCTTTGTCCAGCAGAGACAAATAACGGTTGCCCATGATTTGGGATAATCAATGATTTATGTTTGTGAACCAATCAGAATGCAGCATTTTAAACTTTGGTCAAACATGTTGCATTCTGATTCGTTGATTAACATTAATGGTTGATTATCTCAAAGTGTTCTCTCGGCCCTAAGATTTGAAAATTATAATGGTATTCATCTTAAAAAATTGAAAGTGTTCTTTTATTTTGCATGAAAAATGATTCCTACGCGTTAGCAATTGTACTACCTACAGTACCTACTGGGACATGGAACTTCGAGAGGCTCAAGAACTTACAAAGTTCCGGGAAGATCTCTTCACCGAATAGAAATATCGGTCA
>NW_007413829.1:0-597 GCF_000475195.1 Diaphorina citri
GACCCCGCCGGGAATCGAACCCGGGTCTCCCGCGTGCAAGGCGAGTGCAGTGACCACTACGCCATGGGAGCTGACTTGGTGAAGAAAAGTACCTACCTAGTGAGTAAGAAAACCATTGTGGCAGAAACACCCTTAAGGCCCATTCTCACTTGTGAGTTTCATCAGTAGGTAATGCAATTTGAACGAGAGTGTTTCCACTACAACAGGCTTTTACAGAGAAGAGCATTCTTTCTTGACTTTTATTCCACCATTCTTTCTTGACTTTTTCCATCATTCTCTCTTGATATTTTCCGGGATTTTCTCTGTAATGGAAAATCTTGTTCAATCTCATAGCTCACTTCGTTTAACCACAGCCACAGGTTAGGACTTACCTCATCCGATTCGGACAGTTCAATGACCCCGTTGGCATCATCGTCCAGCTGTCTGTGTAGGGTTCGGATGGCTTCCAGGCCAAGCCTGTCATGCGAGGCCATGGATAGACAGGCCAGGTCGTCATGACAGCTTTCGCCCGACACTGAAACCAAAAATAATAAGTAAATAAGTACATATTTCTCTCTCTCTCTCTCTCTCTCTCTCTCTCTCTCTCTCTCTCTCTCT
>NW_007413830.1:0-597 GCF_000475195.1 Diaphorina citri
GCACACAAAGGATCAGAAAGAGACCACCTTAACATAATAATAGCGTAGTCATGTTGGTTGGGTGGAAGAGCTCACTCAAATGTTACCTAGATATAAATAGCGAGTGGAGATGAACAATGAAAAATATTGAAAAGGCCCTCGAAATTTTCAGCTCACTTTGAACTAAGGCGAGAACTGTCTTCTCATGACATCGTGTCATGCGTCGGGTGCCAAATCTTGATGTCATTCTCATTCCTCTTCCTCGCTTTCCAAAAATCACATAAAAACCAAAGTTTTAGTCAAAATGACAACAAAATAATGCCCTAAAAACCCCAAAGATACTTCCCTTAATCTTAATCCCCGACCTGGTTTATAAATTTCATCTCTTAAAAATATACTCCGTACCAGCTTCAACTCAGAATCAAAGGTCAAAGTTACCTGGGAAAATGTAAAGATGTGAACAAAAATAGAAAGTACCACCTAGGACTTAGGATAAGAAATAGGAAGAAGAAAACGAAGCAATAATAGACGACGAGAAATAAAAAAACGCAAGAGATGGAGTTAATAATGGAAATAATGAGAGATAGCAGCGGGAAGGAAAAAGGAAAGGAGGTAAAT
>NW_007413831.1:0-597 GCF_000475195.1 Diaphorina citri
GATTCGTGGCAGTCGAAGTGTGTGAGTTGTAGAGTGTGCATGTGTGTGAAGATCCTGTGGTGAGTCCTCCCTTGTTGTATTCCCATACCCATTTACTCTAAGGAAGCAACCACTATCATTTTAACCTTTTTAAATAAATAAATATACACAATATTATTTTGATATCACTCTTCAATTCGCCACTTCTCCATTTCATCCAGGTCGAAGGGTTCGAATCCCTTCTAGGAGCCGTATTTTATATTTATAGAAACGCATCCGTAGAAAGGTTTCAACTGGCCTTCGATTTGGAAGTATCATTCCCCGGACTCGGGCTGCCGGAATGGTTATAAATGGTGGAGGTGCGAAATTCCCTAAATTTTCATAAAATTCAGGTACTGGTAATAGGGGTTATTTTTGTTCGTGCAATACCTACGTACTTTTGATTTTGTTAGATTTTGATTTTGCGATACCTACCTATAATACTTTTGATTTTATTAGATTTTGATTTGGTTAGATAAATTATTAATTTTCCCTTGGTTTGTAGATGAATTTTGATTTAATATTTACGTAAGCGGTGTAGGTAAACGATGTGGAATTAGTAGATTTGTGTAGGTAACA
>NW_007413832.1:0-597 GCF_000475195.1 Diaphorina citri
GGCGGCGAGATTTTTGGCATCTGTGAGAAGGAAGAGAAAAGAGAGATTTTAAATAGGAGAAAAACATGTGTAATGCCCGTCACTCAAGCTCAGACCATCTGACCATGCGTGATGGGCATTAGTCATTAGTTTGGAGGCTATCGCGTTTGCCTTGTCAGCGCAGGGCTAGGTCACGGGTTTGATTTTCACCCGGGGCGGACTTTATCCTATCCTGTCTTCGTTCTCTCCTTGATTTCGGGACAATAAAACCTTGGCAGTTACAGTTCCCTCTATTGAACCTCTTAGATTAAGAATTGAAATATGAAATAAATTGCCAATCCCCGGGATCGAATAGGTACGGTTAAGACCTTGGCAGTTACAGTTCCCTCTATCAAACCTCTTGGAATAAAATAAAATAATTTGCCAGTCCCCGGGATCGAATAGGTACGGTTCGACACTGCTGAATTCGAGTTTGTGGATTTATTGTTCGAAAATACACAAAAGTTTAAAGGTCGATTTTTTTCGTGTTTTGCTATCGACGCGGCGTGGGAGGCCATACAGACTGTTCAAAAAGTACGAACACTTCCAATCGCATTTAACATTTTGGCTATTTTCTCC
>NW_007413833.1:0-597 GCF_000475195.1 Diaphorina citri
TAATAATAATAATAATAATAAAAAGGGGATTTAGCTAAGTAAATGTTGTTTCTATGTGTTATTATTTCACACCTTTGGTGCTCACTGCAGCATTGCAGAATTTTTCCAAATACATATATCGCAATAATCCAGTTCCCAATATTTATCTACCATGCTGGCACCGGTCGCTATGCGCATTTATATTACATAGGTAGCTGTAGCTGCTCATTTTTCTCACGAGGCTGAGTGGGCCCCGTAACGGCCAGTCACGGACTCAATCATTTGCATGATACAATTTTTTTTTACCCCACCGGGAATCGAACCCAGGTCTCCCGCGTGCAGTGACCACTACGCCATAGGAGCTGACTTTAATTACCTTTACTGTTGGAACCATCCTTTGAGTTGGCAGCACTGTTCAGACTGCTTGTAGAGTTGGCAACGCTGGATTCTGTGTTGGTGGGCGGGGCTTCTTTGCTTGTTGTAGAGGTGGTGAAGGTACCACTCGGTATGATGGATGAGGAGAGTTTGAGCACTTTCCACGGTGAGTGAAAACCACAGTCTGAGCTGGTGTCTCCCTGGAAAATGATAAAATTGGAATTGACAATTAGTCCAGTAATA
>NW_007413834.1:0-597 GCF_000475195.1 Diaphorina citri
GCGCTCGCTGACTTCCTGAGAGGTGGAGGAGCCAAAGTGTTTGATGTAAGTTATTACCTATTATTATTTTTTTACTCAAGTGGAAACTTGATGTGTAAAGGTTATTCCATTTCCTTGGTGATGCAGTGGTTAAGGGTAGTAAAGTAATAATCCATCCCCTAGTAAACAGGAGGGCGCGGGCTCAATTCTCATTTATTTGTCCGTCTCTACAGGAAAAATAGAGCTCTAGGGGTTAGGTGGTAGGGAAGGGCTCCGGCGTTAACCTCTCCTAGCGTTTATGTTCCCTCAAGATTCTATTATGTATTACCTAAATTCCCTTTGGGGGATGAGCTAGCCATTTTGTACGAAAGTTCGAAGTTTGGGTCGGAGTTGTATTTTTGGGTCTTTTGGTCACTAGAAAGCTTCTTGCTATGAAAACTCTCTGCCGGCTATGAAAACTGGCAGCAATCGAAGTAGCAACTCACAACTCACTGAAAGGAAAAATATAATCTGACGGCCTTTGATGAAACGGACACGGAAAGTAGGCTATGAAAAGCTTGAAAACTCATTTTATTTCCTTTTCTCGGGGCACATGACATTCAAAGTCGCGCCCCTTTT
>NW_007413835.1:0-597 GCF_000475195.1 Diaphorina citri
TACATTTCTTTTTCACACCCTTTCAGTCTTTCTCTTTGGTCTACTTGTGTATCTCTCTCTTATCTCTCTCACAGACTCTTTCTTTATCTTTCTTTCTTTCCCCCCTCCTCTTCAGGATCGTATTTATTACTCCCTCTCTCTTCTACTCTCTCATAGACTCTTTCTTTATCTTTCTCTCTTTCCCCCATCCTCTTCAGGATCGTATTTACTACTCCCTCTCTCTTCTACTCTTTCATGGGCTCTTTCTTTATCCTTCCCTCAAGGCTTGACTTTGTATCTTTCGTTATTTATATGATTGTGTTTTCTTTCATTTCTCTCTCTATCTCTCTCCTAGACTCTTTCTTTATCTTTCTCTCTTTCCCCCCTCCTCTTCAGGATCGTATTTATTACTCCCTCTCTCTTCTACTCTCTCATGGGCTCTTTCTTTATCCTTCCCTCAAGGCTTGACTTTGTATCTTTCGTTATTTATATGATTGTGTTTTCTTTCATTTCTCTCTCTCTCTCTTTCCCTGTCTCTCTTTTAATGTATTTCTGGAGTGTAAGGCAGACTTTGACCTTAATAGTTTTATTTAATTTCAGTTCTCTCCTTTCTTTCTC
>NW_007413836.1:0-597 GCF_000475195.1 Diaphorina citri
ACTAAGCTGGTCTACTCCCTGTTTAACGTCCCCCAGCCAGACTAAGCTGGTCTACTCCAAAAAAAAAAAAAAAAAAAAAGACTAAGCTGGTCTACTCCCTGTTTAACGTCCCCCAGCCAGACTAAGCTGGTCTACTCAAAGTGAAAATTGCAATGATGATCGCCAACATCCGGAACGGATCAACGGC
This sequence comes from Diaphorina citri, assembly GCF_000475195.1. NCBI lineage: Eukaryota > Metazoa > Arthropoda > Insecta > Hemiptera > Psyllidae > Diaphorina > Diaphorina citri. The sequence continues at coordinate 188 of NW_007413836.1, forward strand.
ACCCTAAGAAGAAGAAGAAGAAGCTAGACTAAGCTGGTCTACTCCCTGTTTAAAGTCCCTCAGCCAGACTAAGCTGGTCTACTCCCTGTTTAACGTCCCCCAGGCCCAGCCAAACAGGATCTTTTTTTAAACTAAACTCCCTAAGAAAGGTCCAACTTACATCTACACGGAACGTATGCACCGTATCATCGAGGAACACCACGGTGGCACTCAGCGTCTTCAGAACACCGCGCGTATGGGCCAGCTCGCTCGCGTGCACGTTGTACGTCCCAGCCGACCCGCCGAATGCACGCCGCGACACACCCTCAATCATACCGGTCCCGGTCCGTCAGTGAGCCGGGAATTGCGCGGGCCGCGAGGCCGAGACATCTGCAAAAAAAAAAAAAAAAAAAAAAAAAAAAACAAAATTT
>NW_007413837.1:0-597 GCF_000475195.1 Diaphorina citri
ATCGAAGAGAGAAGGAAGACAGGATAGGAGAAAATCAGCCCTTCCGAGAACGAACCTTATCTCTTCAGGATAAAATCCGCCCGCGGGAATCGAACCCTCGGCCTGGCTGGATGGTTGAGATTAGAAGGGAAAGGGTCAGTATGAACGCTCACTGGAATTAGTTAACTGATGAACTGCTTATCCTTTGAGTCTTTTGGCAAAGGAAGCCAAAATAGATACTGAAATAACTAGATGTTTACTTATGGAGGTACCTACCTACCAACAGAATATCCGTCTTAACTCATTCAATCAAGCTCTGAGGGAAAAATAAAACAGAATTTTCCCTCGGTTTGGATTAGGCTTAGAAGGAGAGAGAGACAAAAATATAAAATGTAACAGTTAAAGTAGAGAGGGAAGGGAGCAAAGAGGGGAGGAGAGGGAGAAGATATAAAGTTGGAGAGAATTGAGGAGAGAAGGTCCCTCCCTCCTTGGCTACTTCTCTCTCTTAGGGATTTGGAAAACTGAAGAGAAAGAGACAAGAGGAACAAGCTGGGTCCGTCCCTCCGGGAATTTTTTAGCCCGTAGTTTATTCGATCGTGATTAGAGAAAATCAGTACC
>NW_007413838.1:0-597 GCF_000475195.1 Diaphorina citri
GTAGCTATGACATATAAATGCGCATAGCGACCGGTGCCAGCATGGTAGGTAAACATTGGATTTTAGGATTATTGATATTGGGAAAATCCTACAATGCTGCAGTGAGCACCAAAGTTGTGACATAATAACACAAAGAAACTGCATTTACATTACATTACATTTTACATAAACTTCGTCTAACTCTCGGACTTTAAAAGTATAAAGCAATATAAAGGCCGAGTTCATGTTGTAGCGGTGTAGCTGCACCGAAGGGGGTCCCTAGCCAAGATTACTAGGCCCGTCCCGAACCACAGTCAACCATCATGAGGACCTGTGCTTTTCCTTTGAAGCCTGATAAACCCTTTGTAACCTCCAGCTAGCCAGGCTGGTAAGGGTTTGGCTGCTCTGATCCCTATTTATAGTCGCACAGCAAGATACCCCCTGTTCAAGGTCCTTTCTATTATTCATTATTGTTTCAGGTTTCGCCCCAGGGGTAACAATAATAATTACAATAGAAATCAGAGAGGAGGACGAGGAGGCAGGCCGAGTTCCATTATTTGGTCCAGTGAGCTTTAAACAGAGAAAGGGTTTTCTTCGGGGCACCTACCCTAAAAAATC
>NW_007413839.1:0-537 GCF_000475195.1 Diaphorina citri
GAAATTTGGCAAAAAAACTCATCACGTAAAGGAATTTCAATTGCTCATTCAATTTTGGAATTGATCGGACTTATAGGAAGTCCTATAGCGACCTTTTTAGTCCGTCCTTCCTTTATTATTATTACAATAGTAATAAAAAGGTATAAGGGACGGACTATTGTATTCGCTTCGGTGTCTGTCAGTCGGTCGGTCGGTCTGTCCCCATAGAAGGACTTATCCAAACCTGGTCGACCTATATATCAAATTAAAAGTCTTTTTACCAGGATCACGAAAGTGGTGGTGCAAATTTTGTTTCTCAGTGAGTTAGTTCGGCTTACCTCTCTGAAATGTTCTTAAGTTCTCTCTCCATCTCCTAATACTAGGGATGGCAATCCCGCGCTTTTTTCCAATCCCGCAAGGTGCGGGATCCCGCGGGATTGAAAATCGTGCGGGATTGCCATCCCTACCTAATACCCTCCTGTCTCCCTTACCCCCACCCATGTCGTACATCTTACCCCTCCTTTGCTGTTTTCCCCCCACCCTAACCTCTCCTTCATC
>NW_007413840.1:0-597 GCF_000475195.1 Diaphorina citri
TGTTCTTCTCTTCTTCCTACGCATTCTTCTCCCCTCCTTGTCCTTCTTTTCCTCATCCGACTCCGCCTTCTCTTCTTCTTTCTCCTCCTCTTCTCCCTTCATCTCCATTTATTTATCTCCTCCTACTCCTTCTCTTAATTCTCCTTCTTCACATTCGCCTCATCCTCCGCTTCTTTCAACTCTTCTTCTTTCCCTCCTCTTTCCCGTCCTCCACTTTCCCTTCCTCTGTCCCAGATCCGAATATTACACCATCTTGGTGAAAACTCTCTCCCTGATGGCGGCCTTTATTTATCTCCTCCTTCTCTTAATTCTCCTTCTTCACATTCGCCTCATCCTCCGCTTCTTTCAACTCTTCTTCTCTTTCCCGTCCTCCACTTTCCCTTCCTCTGTCCCAGATCCGAATATTACACCATCTTGGTGAAAACTCTCTCCCTGATGGCGGCCTGTGACGAGAAAAACTAGCGGGAGATTTTGGTTTTGCCAAAAATCACTTATTTCCAAGGGTTTTTTTAACGTCACTGTATAACTGCTAAGGTGGCGGGGTTTTGACTTCCGTCCCACAACAAGCTACTCGCCGCCTCACGACATTACCCTCTT
>NW_007413841.1:0-597 GCF_000475195.1 Diaphorina citri
ATGAAAGCAACTTTACAGGGTGTTTTGAAAAAAGGTGCCTATACTTTCGGTAGTTTGGTTAGGGGCCGTTTAACAGAGGTCTGGTTGTGGGATCAACAAGAGAAGAACGGTTATCCCAAACTAGCCTAGCTAGATGGCAGTTTCCAAAGAGGGTTTTTTTTTAATAATCCCAAGGCCTCACTGTGCGCGATGGTTGACTACGGCTCAGGATGAGCCAATATTAAACATTTGGCTAGAGACCATCACTCTGGTGTATGGCAGACAAAAGGTAGGTATTTTTTCGCTTTATTCTGTCATCAGCTCATCACCAATCGGCTAAAGCTAAAGCGCTACAACAACAAACAAAGTTGTGATTTTTGCTGAGAAATGAATAGCTCATCCCTAAAGGGGATTAGGCTAAAAGGTACTTGTGCAGACTGCAGAAGTCACGTCCGTGGAATATTGGCACAAACGAGCTGGCACAAAGGAACTGGCACAAACGAGCAGTGACCAGTGTTATTATAGGGTTAGGTTAAACGAAGGAAGGAGTTTTCACAATTAGAGCAGTGATTAGTGTTATTATAGGGTTAGGTTAAATACAAAAAGGAGCTTTTCTTT
>NW_007413842.1:0-597 GCF_000475195.1 Diaphorina citri
TGTCTCGTCAGTTTCATATAGCACTGCAGCTCGTACAGCTGTGACTTGTACTCCGCTATCAAGCTGTCTTTGGCCTGGTTCTCCTCTTCTAAACTCTGAATAGACGTCAACAGTTCTTCCAGGTCCTCGAACGTGCCTGTACTATTGTGATCCACATGCTCACACTTCCCACTGGTATCCTCGTCGACTCGGGTCTCAATTTCCGTGTCTCGCAGCTTTTGTCGGATCTCGATTTCTTTCTTGAGTCGCTCGTTCTCCTCCAGAAGGCGAAACTTTTCTTCGTTGATCTGTTGAATTTTCAGCTCTAAAAACAGTATGTAAGTAAGTGATCACTACCTTTTGGCTAGATAATAAAGATAAGATCAAAGATAACAAGAAAAGACAACAATCAGATTAATCTTGGTTTGAGATTAACTCTTGAATTAAGCTTCAAATTTTTTAGCCTATCACATTGCTAAATACATACTTAACTTAACCCTAGTTTAAACTTGGATTTGTGCAAGCCCAGGGTTTATACGCTTTTCCCGGAACGAAATTCCATGACTATTCAATGACTTTTCCAGACGATTTTCCATGAATTTTCCAGAACATTAGGGG
>NW_007413843.1:0-597 GCF_000475195.1 Diaphorina citri
GAAAGGGCTTAAAGACTGCTATCGAACCAGTGCTATTCAAAAATTGTAGTCATAAAAACAAAAATTAGAAAAATATATATGTGGGCAGGTGGGCCAATAAATGGTACGTTTTTTAAGTGGGCGAATAAATGGTACACTTACCCTATTCAAGACCAAAATAGTTTATATTGAGCAAACGTTCTTTAGTTGTCGAACATATTAGCAAAAATTTCATATAAATTGAAAGAAAATTCCATACCTCGGCTAAGATTGAACCCATGTCCTCCTGATTACCAGGCGAGCATCTTGACCACTACACCAGACACCACCAAGGCAGGTAAATATCGTTAAAACTCAGACTCTTGGACTGTAGGTACTTTATTTTTCAATATTATTTCCTATCAAAAACGGGAAAGAAAGGAGTGCACAATTTTCCATCAGTATCAGGTGGTTCAATCTGAACTCCATCCTCAGTCTATAGATTTTGTTTAAGAATAAATTTCAACAGAGCACAGTTTTCTCATTAAAATATTAATAACATTTTTTTATGCTTCTCCTCTTCTCTTTTTCATCATCTGTAACGCCTCTTAAAAATTCAAACTCTTCTGTTACCACTCC
>NW_007413844.1:0-597 GCF_000475195.1 Diaphorina citri
AAAGAAGACAAAACAGAAAAGGTTTAAAAGCATAGTCATGTTTTGAGTTGACTTCCTGGTAGTCATGGGAATTGAAAGGAATTGAAAGTGGGTGAGAAGAGCAACTTTGTGACATAGTTCACATTCATACATATAGTTGATCACTACTACTAAACTTGTCAACTATATAGCCTACAGCAGAGATAATACATATTCAATATCCATCCTTATTTTCCCCTGATAAAGATAGGTACATGAATTTTTAGTTTTTAGATTTTTAACCCGACGATTTTGCATTTGGTTAGTTTTTACCTTTGAACTCTTGACGTTCGCGCGCCTCCCGGCACGCTTGATATGTGTGTCTGTTTGTTTGTTGGTTCATTTGTTCTTGTTTGTTTGTTTGTTGTACCAGAACTCTCGAACAATTAGTCCGAGGTTAACCTGACTATATAGGGAAATCCTCGTTTCATCTCAATCCCGAGTTGGTAAAACCCAGCATTAGTTAAGCCAACAGTGTATCCTGGATTTTTCAGCACACAATATCCAAGATTTTTTTTTCTTTCATCAGACTATCCCGGATTTTGTTTTTCCAGTCCGCGTATATTCATCCCCTACATT
>NW_007413845.1:0-597 GCF_000475195.1 Diaphorina citri
GAGCAAACAGAGAAGAATAAGAGAAAGCCAGCCATTCCAAGAATGGCCCCAGGCAGATATCAAACCCATTACACAGGTAACCCCCATAATGTATCAAATATATAAGACCTTGGTTAGACTGCGGGGGAGTCCTATCCCAGCAGGATAAACAAGGTATATTCTATTCTGTTCTATTATTGCCCCGAAATCGAAGAGAGAAGAAAGACAGGATAGGAGAAAGCCAGCCGTTCCAAGAACGGACATTATCCCATCAGGATAAAATCCACCCTGGGCAAGAATTGAACCCGTGGCCTAGCGCTTACAAGGCAGATGCACTACCAACTAAGCTAACTAGGCTGGCAAAAACCCATTACTTAATCAAGATGCTAGGAGGTAAGATTTATTAATGTTGCTCCATCCCTTTTTCATCCTCTGTTTCAATTTTCATTCTAGAATTTTTTAGTACTTATTTTTTTAGAGGAAGAGAAGAAGTGTTTCCCCAGCTTTCATGAAGGACACACCACTGATTCAAAATATTATTTACCAAAAGCACCCCAACTTTTTCCTCACCATCCTTCTCTGAGTTGGACTTTTCTTAAAAAAAAAAAAAAAAAAAAA
>NW_007413846.1:0-597 GCF_000475195.1 Diaphorina citri
ACAATACTTCCCATTTAGGTGCTGGGTCAACACGAGAACACCAGAAAGTAACCCGTTAAAATTATTTGCAATCGAAAAAGAGTACAAATTTTTGTCGATGGTGGGATTCGAACCCGGGACCTTCTGCATGGCAAGCCAAGCGCATTAACACTAGACCAACCGTGTCTGACTTGTAATTCTTCTCCATTTCAGGTTTGAGCCGAAGAAGGGGTTCTTCTGTCAAGTGCTGAACCCCGTTATTTGTAACGAGTATTTAATCTTATCTACGTAGTTAAAACGAAATGGGTTTAAATCCATAATTTTTCCTTTAGTTTGGCTGAATGTATTTGTATGACTGTTTGTTTATTCCACCATAAAGGAACGGAGGTTCTCACTTCAGTTGTATGGTGGCATAGCTAAGCATGCACTTTCCTTTCAAATGGGCATAAAAAGCGAAAAACAATACTTTATCCTATACTTCATACAGTACAAGGATAAGGAAAGTAATAAAACATAATATAAAATTATCAACTCCATACCAGGGCCGTATTTAGAGGGGAGGGGGCCCGGTCTCCCCCCCCCCTCGAACTTCATTTTTCTCCTTTATTTTAAGCCAGA
>NW_007413847.1:0-597 GCF_000475195.1 Diaphorina citri
CATATGTGACCAGGAAGAGAATACTAAAGGAATCAAATGTGATCACCAAGAGGAGAAGATCTACACCATCGGCAAAGTCATCAACTTCGGGATGCTCTCTACCTGAGGACGAGGAAGATTCAATTTTTGTGGCTGCTAATGAGGGTAAGTTTATAATTTTCTTTTGAAAAAAGAAGACTAGAGGTTGACTGGTCCTTTGTATTGGACCACCACCACACACACACACACACACCACACACACACATACACACACACCACACACATACACATACACACCACACACATACACATACACACCACACATACACACACACACACACACATCTAATAATGTAATGTAATAGGCATAACTTTGACTTTTGAATCAGGATGGAATGTGACAATTTTAATTAGCCTATGGCACCCTGAGTACTCTTCTTAACAACCACAAAGAATTTCATCAAAATCGGTCGAGCCGTTTTCGAGTGAAAAGAGGACAACAAAAGGTCTACCAGTGCAACAGACATACATACACTCAGTCAGTCAAAATTTTCTAATGTGATTTTTGGAATCGTGGATGCAGAGGGAGTAAGAATAACTAAAAATTTCACGATTCTA
>NW_007413848.1:0-597 GCF_000475195.1 Diaphorina citri
CTAACTCTCATGGAAATGGTTTCAATGGTGACAATTAGCGGGTACTAAAATTAATCGTTTCTTTTATTACCATCCAACAAGCATTAAGGATGCACCGGATCACATTAAACATCATTATGCATCGCATCGGTTGAACATTAAACATCGTTAGATCTTGTTAATATAGTGTAATTTTGTCTCGTTTCAAATACATACCTAAGTGCATATAATTATTATATAAGGAAAACGCATAGCATATGACATGCAAAAACATAACACACATACCTAGGTAGGTACTGACTAACTATGTAGTATGTACTCGTATCGAGAGGTTGGTGGTTCGAGTTCAAGTCATGAAATCTAGCGGGGAACGACAAGCATTTATTTTGAGCACAAATAAAAATTCCTTTCCAGCCTAGTTAGCTTAGTGGGTAGACCATCTGCCTTGTAAGCGCAAGGTCGCGGGTTCGATTTCCGCCCGGGGCGGATTTTATCCTGATGGGATAATGTTCGCTCTCGGACGGCTGGCTTTCTCCTATCCTGTCGTCCTTCTCTCTTCGATTTCAGGACGATAAGACCATAGCAGTTACAGTTCCCTCTGTCAAACCTCTTAAAAAA
>NW_007413849.1:0-597 GCF_000475195.1 Diaphorina citri
GTACTGAGAAAATTGTCTCAACCCCTGAGGAAACTGAGGAAATTGAGGAAATAGAGGAATTTGAAATCTTTGAAAGGAGCAGGACTGCAGATCTCAGTACTGACAATCTCATAACTGATGATTCCACTACGGCTATAGGAACCACAAATGCCTTTCACGGGATGAACAAAACAATTGACACAAGTACTGATCCTGTTTGTACTAACCATGAGATAAACTCCATCAGTGATATCAGACTAGACAAAATCATTACAACACCCGTGAATGTGTGTGAAAGTGACACGGTAGAGAAAAGGCATCAACCAACATTGTTGAACGCACTGAAACCCCAATATTACGACAACATATTACACAGAAATTTACTAAACGAAACTCAATCGAAAGAAAACAATCCGAAACCAACAGAGAACGTGTTGAAAGAAGGTACAAGTACTACAAAGATATTGAAATCTACCACTACAGTAGCAAGTGCGACAAAGAATCACATCGACAAAGAGAAAACCGTACTGTCCACTGTGAAAAACTTCAGAGACGGGAAATTTTTTGACCTCCTGAATGTCGATTATATCAATAGTGAGAAAAGCACGCGAAACAATA
>NW_007413850.1:0-597 GCF_000475195.1 Diaphorina citri
CAGGGAGAGTACCAAACGACCAAATCTGTGAGTTTTGACTAAATAAATCACATTTCTCAGGTTTTACAAGTCCCTGGTGTGTGTAAAATGGGGTTTTACTCTTTGCAAGGTTTCTCAGAAAGCTGGAAAAGTGATAAGGACCTAAATATTAGCTCCCGATGTAAATGGACTGGTGGAAAAATACTAACTTCTCAGTATGGATTAACGTGAAAGATGAACCAGATGGTTGTACAGATAAGGTTTATTCTCTGAACGGCTGGCTTTCTCCTATCCTCTTTTTCCTTATTCCTTTGATTTTGGGATGAAGATACCTGTGATAAGGTGCCAGTACACTGTAGACTCTTTTGTTAGACTTGGCCTTGCGAGACCACTGTCAACAAAGTCTATCAAGTTTGAGTAGTGTACACAGGTGCTCTACCAAGAGTATAGAGTGTGAATGATCTGTGTACTGTACACATTTGGTAGATTCTGTAGATAGTGGTCTGATGGGACAAGTCTAACAAACAAGTCTACAGTCTATATCTTTGTAATAAGAGAACTGACTCTACGCTTTTATTTTTTTTCTTTTCAGAAATATGAAAAATGTCACAGCATACT
>NW_007413851.1:0-597 GCF_000475195.1 Diaphorina citri
CCCCCCCAAATTTCTATTCCATAAGAGATATGGGACATTATGGTGCCATGATAAATCATTAGGAGAGTTTTCCTATCAACTAACTGTGAAAGTCTTCTGAGCATAAAAATGGCGGAGCTCAGTTTAGATCTAAGTTTGTTTATGTGATTTTTCCATGATAGTTGTTCATCGATTATAACACCCAATACTTTCGTTTCTGCAATTTGAGGTAAGTTCATATTATTTATATTTATGTTTAGATGTGAATTATTTGATTTTTTATAGTTGAATTTCATTATATGTGTTTTTTCTATGTTCATGTCCATGTTGTGTGCTTCAAGATATTTTTTTACGTCTTTTAATAAAGTTTCACATTTTATCTTCAAATCGGTTATTGTTTTTCCATTAAATTTGAATGATGTGTCATCTGCATATGAAATTGTGTAGTTTTCTTCTTTTACATGTTTTGTTAGGGTGTTGACGTAAAGAATGAAGAATAGTGGCCCCAGAATTGAACCTTGGGGCACTCCGTATATTACCTCTTTAATATCTGATTGATATTCTTCAATAATTTTATGTCTACTGCTGCTGTTAATGCTGCTCCCGCTGCTGCTGCTG
>NW_007413852.1:0-597 GCF_000475195.1 Diaphorina citri
ATTCATATTTGCATTTAAAAAAGGTCGTTGACTGATTCCTTCCTACTTAATTCGGTCCAATTGTTAAAAATACTGAAAACTGAAATCTCAGCACATGCTATAATGCCTGCATTGTAAGTGCTAGGTCGCAGATTCGCGCCCAGGGTGAATTTTATCTTAAACATCAGATAAGGTTCTTCCTCCTACCTTGCTTTCGGGACGATAAGTCTTATCGTCCCGAAAGTCTGTACCTGCTAAGGTCTTATCATAAGACCTTAGCAGGTACAGTTCCCTCTATCAAACCTCTAAACAGTTTCAAAATGTTGAGAATCATAAGTAGAGATGGCAGAATTCCAATTGAAAACACCAATGAAATTTGTTTGGTGGAGATGTCAAAACTTCCAATTGAAAACACTAATGAAATTTCTTGTTTGGTGGAGATGACAAAACTCCAAATTGGAAACACTGATGAAATCAAAACTGCCGATTGAAAACTCAGACGAAATTTTTGATTAGTGGAGATGTCCAAACTCCTAAAATCCTAAATACAAAACCAGTTGAAATTTGTTTGGTGGAGATGTCAAAACTCCCAGTTGAAAACACTGATGAAATTCCTTG
>NW_007413853.1:0-597 GCF_000475195.1 Diaphorina citri
TACCACGCAACGAACGAACCTTATCTGTTCAGGATAAAATACGCCCCGGGCGGGAATCGCAGACGCGCTACCTACCAACCTTGGCTGGCTAGAGAACTACCTAATAATTTCTCAGAAGTATGTAGTGACCGGCCCTAACCAGCCTAGTTAGCTGTCAGGCTAAAGCAAAAACCAAAGTTCAGTCAAAGGCAATCACCCTGGCTTCGGCTAAAACACCGACCCCGTCTGTACACGGGAAAAGGGGAAGAAAAAGCGTACGTAGCAACTTTAGTGGTGTAGTGGTTAACACGGTGAATTTCGGACCTGGAGATTGGTCCCGTCTGAACACGGGAAAAGGAAGAAGACGAGGGGGCACGGTTGGTCCAGTCAGTCCAGTGGTAACGCGCTTGTTTGCCATGCAGAAGGTCCCGGGTTCGAATCCCACCATCGACAAATTTTTTTCCGATGGTTCGTTTTTCGATTGCAAATATTTCAACGGGTTACTTTCTGGTGTTCTCGTGTTGACCCAGCACCCAAATGGGGAAGTATTGTGTCTCTTCTCGCCCATCTGATGAGAGGCATACTACGGGATGGGCATGCTACGACATAGGCCACATG
>NW_007413854.1:0-597 GCF_000475195.1 Diaphorina citri
ACGAGAGGAGAGAGGACCAGTGAAATGTGAATTTACTGATGGTTCGGACACAGGAAGTAAGCAGGATCAGGTTCTATTGAATACATATCAGCATATCTATGCCATAGATAGCTATAGGTATTCCATAGATACCTATTAGGTACTGAATAATATTGGTGAGCCCAGATTTGACTGATGGTCATTGGTCCATTGTCAGGGTGTCCAAAACTGAGATCTCGACGGGACCCTTATATTTCTCAGCTAATCCTTCTGAGCGACCCTGTATTTTGTTAAATTAAATACCTACTCCTTAACACGACGCTTCAATTGTTTCACACAGAACTGATTTTATGACGTTGTGAACTGGAATCCTTTTGGTTAGTGTGTTTTCTCCTATCATATTTAAATGCTCGTCACAAATATCGTTCCCCGATTATTACACCTAGATACATTTTATGACTTGACTTGGACTCGAACCGCCAACCTCCAGAACCAAAGTCCAACGCGTTAACAACTGCACCACTGAGGTTGGTTAGCGTAGTGAACTGAGGAGGACAAATGGCTCTTTTGAGGTTTGATAGAACTGTAACTGCTAAGGTTTTATCGGCCCAAAAGCGA